>NW_027052296.1:0-21335 GCF_036321145.2 Pelmatolapia mariae | reverse complement strand
CTTTTCCTCCCGAATTCCTAATGAAAAAAATCTGAACACAACAAATTGGTGACCCGACGTGATTTTTCAATTGGAAAGGAGAAAAGGAGGATTGGAGAGGCTCCTGACGGAGCTGCTGTCAGAGGCCAGAACTGGAGGAAACTGATTCACCCACACAGAAGGCCTTCAAAATAAAGGTACGCAGAGCCTGTTATATCAAAAGCTGCAAAAATTGGGCAGAAACCAAATTAAAATGTGAGCAGTGAGAGGTTACAGTTCACTCAGTCACACTGCAAAATGCATCAGTATATTTCCATATTTTTATATCTATAAAAAGAAAGCTGACACTTGTGAGACTTTATCAGAGGTTTAAGCATCACAGCAGATGCCTTTTTGTCAAAGTAGCCGAGGATAAAACACAGAAAAACATGAAGGAGATTTTCCTGGCCTCGGATTTTATAAAAATATTCTGCAGTAGATCAAAAACGAAAGAAAGCCATGAATCAACATATGAAAATTACCTGATGCTGCTGAAGTGAAGCAGAGCAAAGTTACAGAGGTTTGATTACAGACACAGATAAATGTTTTGCAATAATTTAAAAAAGTTTAAATTTGTTCAGTATTGAACAGCAGAAATGAGGCTTTCTTTTCAGAAGTAAGTAAAAGGAAACAAGCACAGCGCTGTAAACAACGGTAAACTTGTGCGCAAGAAATGCAGAAAACAGATTTTTAGATGGGAAACTGTTCTTGAAGTATACTGAAAGAGAGAGAGAGAGCTGTGCATCGTGGTGGAAGCAAAACAGCAAAAGTCAGAGTGAATCCATGACGATATTTATGTGAAGCGTAGTTTGGATCTTCTTTTGCTGCTGGTTCAGTCAATATTGTTTGGAAAGATCAAACCTGCAGCTTCAGAATCACAACAAAAAGGGCGTAAACCCAAAGCGCGGACCCGCCGAAACATCAGAATCAGCGAAAATGCATCTTAATGCTGCCCATGAATACACATGTTCTTTGTGAAAGCATGAGCACAGCTGACATGCACCACACTGACCCCACTCGCCCCATTTCTTCATCCACTTCTTGCTCTTGTGCTTGAAATGAGACGCAGACGCAGCAAAAGTCAGAGGCTCTAAAATCCACAAAAAGGGGGCTTGTTAGATCAGGATATTGATGTGATCCATAGAAAACATGGATAATACACCACTTTATTTGAAGACATCTGTAGCACTGCCTCAGGATGTTTCCACAGACTCCTCTGTGCACCTAAAGAAAAGGTCAAAGGTCAGCAGCACATGTAGTTGGGACAATTCTTCATTTACAAACAACAGTCGCACAAACTACACAATTATTTTCCTCCAATTAGGACTTTTCCCTTGCAGAAATGGTCCTGTGTGATTTCTAGGCTGTGATATAAAAACTAGTTCCTAATGGCAGCGATTCACTCAGTAAACATGTGTTTCCTTCACCAACCTCACACACAGATCCAATAAGATCAGGAAGTGGGCAGTATAGTACAGTATGTGTTATTTTGTACTGTGCTGCCCAAACTAAAGATCTGCTGAAGTGTTGGAAATGATTCAGATGTTTATTTTGGACGATACAGCAGAAGATCAGACATGAAAGTGGAGATAACACAGAAGACCTGCAGCAAAGGGTCAGAGGTCAGACTGGGCCACGTGATTCAACAATGAGCCAATGATCATCAAGTAGTGACTAAAGCAGAGCCCTGACGTTCTGACATTTATCACACAGTTAGAACAAATGTCTGCTGATGACTTCATCTCATGAAATGACTGATAGATGTCAATTCATTGATCAGCTGAGCTGCTGATCTTCATCGTGCACAGAAACATTCAGCTTGTTTCAATCAGTAAATAACTCTCACTACTCCCAGTTTGAACTGTTCCCACTCAAAATGCTGTCAGAACAATGATCATTGTAGAACTTCACAAACATCACGTGTTGTTTTCCACATGTAAGATCAGCAAACATACAGAAAACTTCCTGTTGCCACACACGGCCTCTAAAATCTCTTCCACGCTTTCTGTCTGAAGTCCACTCTCTGTGTCGGATCCACAGGAAACAACAAGATCTTATTAACATGGTTTTCAATGTGTCTCCTTCCAAAAAGTCCAACCAATGAACAAATGTGTATATTTGTGGAGGCCGAACAAAAGCATGACACATTTGTCTGTTTCTATAAACTGGTGTCAAACACAAATATGAAGAGTTTCATTGACAGACTCCAAAATGCCCCCGCAGTGAATCACAGGGAAATCCTACAGTGTGCAGAGAATCTTAATGGCTCCAACATCAACACATCCACAATGTTGGATCCAGTTCTACCTCACAGAGTTACTAAGACACACCCTCTGCCAGCATTACAACAGCTCCACCTGCTTCACCTGCCTCCTCAGCCTCTGTACACCTGAAGAGAAAAGAAAGGCTCCAAAAGCTCAAATCTACAAAGGATTCATGAAGTTTCATCCAACAAGAACATGTTTGCCTTCCACAGTGTGCTGTTAGACACCACTGTACCTCTGCCATTTCAAAAAGAGCAGCTTGGGGACATTTTGGCTCCAAACACTTTGTGTTTAACTTCCTAATCTTTGTTTTCTTTGTGAAGCCGACAACATCTAGATAAAGGCGAGCAGCTGGGACCGCTGCTGCACCAAAAACAGGTTTCAGTGTTTCCATGTGTGTGTGTGTGATGTCTTTACTTATACTGGTCAATAGACTTTAGTCAACACATGATTGAAAGGTGTTACACATGAAATAAAAACAGTGTTTCATCTTTATTCCTGTGAAGCAGCTGCATTATAACCAATCTGCTCCTTTGTGGCCTTTAAAACAGCTTAAATAACTGTTGTTATATTTGTTTCTGCTCCTCTTGGACAGACGACTCTTGAAAAGACATTTTTGAATTTCAATGTGACTTTAACTGGATAAATATGGGATATATAAACGTCCCTCTGCAACAAACTGATTCCAGCTTCTACCTCATGATAGGAATGTTTTTGTGGCTCAAGATGACCTGATATCTTTCATGACGGACACATTTGACACATGTTTCACATATTATAGACCAACAAGTTCTTCATAGCAGTTTAAATACGGGGAGTCACTTTTGGGCCCAGCAGATAAAACAGAGCCAATATTTGCTTCTTTATTTAAGTGACGTGTGTCACAGATGTGACCTAGTAAAGTGTAGCTGAACATTAGTAACGTTATTAACACTCTCAGCTCGTCCTTGTTCCAGACCTGAAGATCCTCTTCTTTCATTCAGCAGCAGCTTCAGGTCTCTGATGGTCCAGGCTTGTTGTTGGGAAACAGCCCTGCTGGGATGATGGTGTCCTCACAGAAACAGTCAGTGATGCTGTTGATCTCCATCACAGAGCACGTCCCAGTCTGCAGTCTCAGTCCTGCAGGGCCTCGCTGGCTTCCTGACTCCACCCAGTCAACAACAGGAAGTGTTTGCAGGAACAAAGTGAGGGTGTGGTCAAACAGGAGTTTTTATCTCCTGGCTCTGACTCTCACTGCGGCCCCGCTGCTGTGTCAACATGTGTTTGTGCTAAACAATGATGGAAAGTGTTATAAATGACTTGTTGGCCTCTGATCTGTCACAAACAGCTGAAACGTGTCTCTCATGAGTCACATGAAGGTTTCTGACAGAAAGGACAAAAAGTAGCTGCAGTCAGTTTGTGTCATTTTTATATTTATTCATCTGGGAGAAAAATCTGAGGGACATTAAAATGTGTTTTTCAACAGAGACAAGAACATAAATATAACGTCACAGGTAAATGAACATATTTCAAGTAAACAGCTGGACTGATCAGGTCCAAACACAGAGTGATCAACAAACAGCTGTCATATCTTTATATATAAGCTCTTCATAAATCCTGTTCACTGCAGTCTGTTTCCTAATAATGTCAAACTGTTAGAAACACAGAAACATGGTCTTTGTTCACATAAAGCTGTCTGGGATCCTTTGTTGTTCTTTTGATGCAGAGTTACATTATAAATATAAAGAGTTATTTCAGAGTCTCATCAGTTTTCCTGCATGTCTTTATTGAACACATCAGCAGGGCTGAAGCTCTCATGTTAAACACACACTGATCTATGGACACGTTCATGTGTTTCTAACAGAACCAGGCTGTTATCAGCTGCACTAACATGATGTCACACACACTGAATGTAACAGTGACAGTTTACATCATCACACAATCAGCTGTGATTGTTTCACTGTCATCAAACTAGTCAACAGGAAGTAGAATCAATAGAAACCAATCATTTACTGACAGCATGTCTGATTGAAATCAGTGCAGATTATGTATGAAGTATAACTGCACACAGTAACTGTGTTACAATAAGGACTTAACAGCGCCCTCTGCTGGAGTGTTTCAGTACTGCGTTAACTAGAATACACCACCTCCTCCTCCTCCTCACACCACCTGCTACAGCTCTACTCTTCTATGACTACAGTCATCCACAGCACTGATGTGAGGTCACATGGTTCATATGTAAGGAGCACAGAGACGTGCTAGCAGCTGACCTCAGGTCAGTTTAATGACTGTGAGCAGCAGCTGTGTTCTTGTCACTGTGACAGGGAGACACTCTCAGACACAGTGCTCATGTCAGCTTGTTCTCATGCAGGAGGATCAGGAGCTCCATGTTTGTCTTTCTGTTTGAATCATGATGTGTTTGTGCCATCAGAGTCTGTCATGAGTACTCAGGGTTTCACAGCAGCTCTTCTGGATGCTGACGAGGACTCCAACCTCATGTTTCACCTCTCTGAGCTTCTGATGTCTGTGAACGCTCGTGTTTCTTCTCTGGGCTCATCTGGACAAAAACACCTTTCTGTGTTTGGCTCCAGCCTCATTGTGACTGACAGGAAGTGTGTTATCCATGAGCTTCTTTGTTTCCTGCTGTGTTTCCTGTCTGTGGACAAACACGAGTGTTTCAGCTGAGGACTTGGTTCCTTCCACCTGTCCATACAGGACATCACGCTGTCTTTTCTCTTTAAATGCAGCTCCAGGTCCTTCCACGTGCTGTATTTGTGCAGTTTGTAGTGTGTCCTGGGAAACGTAGCACACATGGTGTTCTTCTGGTGTTTCCTCCTTTCACTGAGTGTGAAACACTGACGCTGTGCTGTTGTTCACAGAGCTGATTCTAGCTGCAGCTGGACTCTGTCATCTAACTGAATGTGTTGGTGCTGATCACGGGGCTTTGAGGGGGGAGCAGCAGGAGGACTCTGGATGCTGACGTCAGTGTATCTGTGGAAGCTCACACAGCGTCTCTGTCATTCAATATTGTGCTATATATTGTATCTATGCAAAGATGAACAGACTGTGTGTTCACTGGTCTCTGTGCTGCTGACTGCTGCAGCTCTGATGTCATCATCACTCCCTCCTCCACCCTCAGCAGTCCCAGCATGCTGCTGTGGTGCACCCCACCCTCACTCTACACCTGAGCCATAGACCACACCCTCCACCTCAATATACACCACAGTTTTCTCTGCGATGGAAATGAGATCAGGAGGAAATCATTATTATTATTATTTAATAAATGCTCACATTAATGTGGGCTTATTTGTTTCATATTAGAAACATTAGTTGAGTGTTTTTAGTATAAAATGGTGAAAGTCCCTCTTTTTGCTCCTCCCCTCACCTGCGGATGGGCGGTGCTGTTACCGTGGTGACAGCTTGGATGTGTTTCAGTCCTGCCTGGTTATCACTGCAGGAATCTTTCACATTTATTACAGGTAATAACTCTGATTTTTCTGTGTATTATGAACTAAATGTATCCTGATACACACAGAGATGGATGAGCAGAGGTCACATGATGAAAGAACAAACATGGAGTCTTTGATTTATTTAGATATTTATTGATGAATGCAAACAAACCCTGACACTGAACCATCGTCCAGCAGAACAAACCTGATCACATGACCTGCTGACCCAAACAGTGAAAAGCTCCATGGCAACAACAACAAACAGCCTCACATATGTTAACAGAGGCTGTTAGAAGCACAGAGTCTTTACAGTCTTTCTCCTGTTTGGACACAGATCTCTGCACATCTTCATCACAGTTACTCACAGACGTGCAGAGTGTGTGGATATCAAAGCTAAGTTTCCACCATGTTTGTAGTCTGTACTGGGACTCATGGAGCATCTCTCTATGAGCACTCAGTGCTTTAAACAGTGAGTCCCAGTTTAACCAGCAGCCTTCACATCACACAGACATGGAAACTTCAAACCCTCAGACTGAAGACACCATCAGAAATAAACAGATTGTGATGAAGATGAATAACTGGACCAGTTTGCTGTGGTTTCTTCTGTTCCTGTCAGAAATAAGAGTCTGGCAGCACTTTGCTCTCCTTCCACATGTTTAAGCAGGAAGTGAAGAAGAGTGAGAGAGTCGTCTTCCTCTGTGGGCCCAACATCAGGCAGCAGCCACGTATTTTTAAAAACCCAGCACACTGCTTCAGAAACACTGAGTCCAGGTGACCAGAGTCATGTGATCAGTGAGGTCTTCACTCAGGACGTCACTGCTTCAGGACCTGATTCAGAGGTTTGTAAGGACGTGGATCATTGGTGCTGATGTTGTGTGAGAGCTGGTGAACCATGGGGAACATAAATAACAACCAGGCCATCAGCAACTCTACCCCCAGCTCTAAAACCTACATAATACACTATACATATAGTTATATAGCTTATAGTATGTTATATATAAACGTAGCTGAAGCAGTTCATTTTAATTTGTAGCTTCACGCTGCACTTCATATGTTTGTCCACCAGGTGGCACCACAGAGGCCTGTGTTGGAAAGCTTTGAGTAATGAAGCGTTTTCAATCCAAGCTTCAGAAAGCTTCATGTGGTCATCAAGGAACCAACCAGGAAACATCTGCTGTGTGTAAAAACAGCAACACAAGAATCCAGGATGAAGAGAAGAAACTCAAAGCTCACACACAAAACAGGTGGAGCTAATTTTGTGACGTGTTTCTGTAAAACACCACAGAAGTGAATCATCAAAGTTTCCATGTGAGCTAATGATGCTGCTGCAGAGTTTCTGTTACCCTCCTGTGACCCCGCCTCCTCATACAGAGACATCTTATTGCTGGTCAAATCCATCACGTGGACACATTTGATTGTGTAGTATTGATCCCAATGCTGGTGTAACCCACATCAGATTTGTGGGTTGTGCTGCTGCATAAGGTTGGAGGTGTAATTTTCCCTCCCTGCCACCAGGAGGCGAGTATGCCTTGAGATGACTTTCTGTCAGTCAACATTTCCTGTTGTGAAAGCCATTACTCACGAGGCAACCGCCAAATTAACTGAAAGATCCTGGATCTGAAATCTGTGAAATACGGCAGTGGGAAGCTGCGTCAGCCAGGCGAGCTATCTCACCACGAGCTCCGATTGGTTTTCGACCAGGACTGGATCATTTGAGATCCAGGATCATTTGAGATCCAGTCCTGAGCCAATCCCAAGAGAGTGACTGTAGATGGACCAGAGTACGGTGTGGCCAGCCGTGGGATCCATCTTCTTTTTTTTTTTTTTTTTTTTTTTTTTTTTTTTTGGTCTGTCCCATTTGGTTCTTTAGCCGTCAGAATTGTTGTCTGAAGACCAACAAGGATACCAAATGGATTTATTTTGCCAAATGGATCATCATGGCATTGCCGTATTGGTCCATTTGATCAAACTTTGTTGTTATTATTTATTTTATTTTCAGTTGTTACACATGGGACAGACATGATTGAGGGATAGGAAAGGGAGAAAGAAAGAGAGGAAGGAAAAGAAAAACAGAAGGGAAAAGGGACAGTGAGAAAGGGCACTTACAAAGACAAAGAGAAAAAAAAATCTCCTGGATCACCTGTTGAGAGAAAAAGAAGAGAAAACAAGCAAAAGAAAAACCAAAACAAAGCCACATACTAAACACAACACCATCACGTTAATCTAGCTAAGTGTGAACAGCAGTAAATACTAAATATTGAAAGTTGTTGTGCAGCACGCAGGACAGACAGCGCACAATGTGCTTAGAAATAGCAGCTAAGAAAGGTGTAGTTTATGTCTACGAACAGTGAACACCCGTGTGCACACCTGTGTGGATCAACGCGCTTGTATACAAAAGGTTTCCCCATGTAACGGTCTGCTAGAGGGTGTGGAGGGCCATAGCCCCGTCCTCCAGGGCATGAAGCAGGCATGGATGAGATCCAGGCTCCAGAGTGCGAGAGCCCAAGGAGTACCACCGGAGGGGCATCGGTGCCACCTTCCTAGGAAGGGCTGAGGACATCCCCAGACGAGGGGGTCACCCAGTAGCCACGGAGCAGAAGCCAGAGGGGGCTGCACCGGCGTGCCCGCCGGCTCTGCCGGCAGCCAGCTGTGACAGAGTGAACCGAGTTGCAGGCCCCGAGGCCGGAGGCCCGAGGGCCCCCTTTGCCCCGGAAGAGGCCTGACTGAGCGACAGGCACCAGGCCCCGCCAAGTAGCCACCGGGAGTGAGCTGGTGCATACCTGAGCGCCCAGCCCCGGACACCAAGAACCACCAATGCACCAACCCCTGAGGGGCATCAGTTACCAGCAGGGAGTGTGGTGAGGGGAGATAGGCCTCCACGCTTGGAGGGCCTGGGAGTACCCAGGGAGGTGGAGTCTAAGACCCGATCTGACATATGGACACAGACAAACAGGCACACACAGATATAAACATGCTTTCCCACCCTCATGCACACATATACAAACACTCAGCACTCACCCAACGTAGGGATAGACATACATAGACATGTACACACAATCATACTCCCCAAACATACTCTATGCCCCGGGTCCAGGTACCCTCGCCCCCAGAGGGGGAAACGGCACCCAGACCCAAGAGATGTGACCCTTTCCCCCGGGGTGGAGGCAAGCAGACCGCCCCAGGCTCCGCAGCAGCAGGGAGGCCAATCGGACAGCCAACACCTCCTCCCAGCCCCCCGCCCCGATGGCTAGTAGAGAACAGGGGTGTGTGAAGACCCCATACCTCCCCCCTCTCGCTCATGTGAAGTGTTGCTGCGTGTTGTTCTAAAGTGCATTTAAAACAAGGGAGGGCATGGTGCTGCTGCCAGAGAGCAGCAGGTGTTAGCACGGCCCCTCCCGAGAACCCTCAATGTCTACATGGATTTAAAATTGAGAGGTAGCCAGAGGTAGGGTTGAATACGCAGACCGTCCTCTGGACGCCGTTAACGTGGTCACCCTCAAGGCCCTATATATGTGTGTGTGTTATGAGAGTGTGAATAATGTGGATGTCTAAGTTGTGAAATAAAATTGAGGCACAGGTGGCCAGAAGGGGACAGGGGGGGGGATGCCTCCCCTGCACCCTGGTGACACACCCGCACCCCAAGGCCCTACCTGTGTGGGTGGGTGTGGTGGAGCGGGAAGAGGGAGGCAGCCGAGGATGGGGAGGAAAAGAAGGGAGGGGCAGGATGCCCCTCCTTAGGGCCAGCTCCCCCGCTGACCCCAGTAGGCACCCCCGTCCTCTAGTACCCACCAAGGCAAGGGAGCCCGATCCATCTTCAGCGAACCTCAGGACTATCACTACATCCCTTGACACAGATAAGACTGACACTTTAAAAATCTACCCGGGTAGTGTTAGAACCAGTGGACAGAAACACACACACACACACAAGGAACTCTAATTTCTCTTTTCAAAGAGAAGTGGACTGAGCAACAGGAGCGGAAGCTCTTTAACTGAAACTCTTTGGAGAATTTCCTTAAAGAGGATATTTGGTTTTGATTTTATTTTGGGTCCTTTAATGTGCGTTTGTGCACTGTAGGAAGCCGGCTTTGGACAGGCAGGGTTTGTAAACTTTACAAATTTTCAATACAGTTTCTATTTATCTATCATTGTGTGGTTCCGTCTCTGCTGATCCTTTCAAGGCTCCATAGTCTTACTTAGAACTTTCTGATACTGGTCCAAAGTTGTCAAGACAATAATTTAATACCTATCTCATATTATTTAATTGTAATACCTGTTACACTGGTATTAGTCCTGGATCAATAACACTGGATGGATGCGTTCAGCATGGAGCCCTGAGCTGTGTTACAGACAAACATGAAACTGACAGGTCTGTGTCATTCACAGTCTGTAACACTTCTAAACAACAGAGGCTGACCCAAGTGCCTCAGAGCCAGGCACGCTCACATCACAGCTCTCTAAAGAAGTTTCAAAATAAGAGCTGAAAGCTGTGTTTGCTTGTGTTAGCTTATTATTGTGGAGACTAACATTCAGTGATCATGTGTTCAGACTCATAATGATTACTCTCATAAATCCTGATCTTTGTATTTACTGTGTGTTGGATCAATAACTGAGATTCATCGTATCACACAGCTGTGCTGCTGCTGCTGGTGATGTCAGCACATCTGGAACAATACGAGGTATCTGCTACCAGACTGAGCAGGACGTGAGACCTGTGGACTGTTTAAAGCTGTCCCTCCACAGCTCACTCAGACCTGATCCACACCTCAGTGAGATTCTCTGACTTCCTCAGTAGAGACAGAAACCATTCAGATCTGGGACCATCAGCTGACTGATGATGTCACACAGACTGTGTTTTTCAGGAACAGTGATTCTGATGTGAGCCTGCTAGCTGACAGCAGACCTGATGAAACCACATGTTGACATCTGTGAGGACAGACTGGACTCTTTGACTGCACCTTGGTTCTCCTCAGAGGTCTGTACAGGAGCATGTCCACCCCCACTGAAGATCTCAGTCACTGTGAAACATAGAAAGCTGCTTGTGTGGCCTCTGCCTCACATGTAGATGCAGCTACAGGTTTCTCTGTCAGTCAGACTGAAACAGTGTCCTGATGCTGCATCATTCAGCTCTGTGCCCCAGTCAGCATCACTGTGTCTCCCAGTGTCAGTGTTTCTTTTCCTGTAACACTCAGCACAGGCTCAGCTGGTATCCAGTGTTGGACTTTCAGCTGCTGTGATAGATCCTCTAACATAGATCAGCTCTGCTACATGTTGTTAGATCAGTGCAGCTGCCTGTCATGTCCTGATGTTTCTCTGGGTCAGCAGCTTCTCCATCAGAGGTTCACATGGAGCTGATCCAGTATCTCCAGTAACTGTGTTCTGTGCCTCACTGGTTCATCCTTCTGTCTGTGTGACGTCAGTCAGATGTTAAACTCTGTAATTTTCACTGTGTCACAGAGTTCAGTGAGTCCCGTTATTCACAGGATCAATCAGATCATCAGAGATGATCAGCAATCAGTGGTGCCAACAGCGCCTCCTGTGGTGAGAGGATGCAATAATGCAATGTAGCATTTTTCCACTGAACACTTCCAGTCATGGAAACTGTCTGTTGGATCTGTGTGACGCTGCTTTCTTGTGTTGCTTTCTTGGTTAGAGTTCCTCACAAATGTCCAGATGATTCTTCTAATGAGGCGTCGACCATGTTTTCAGTTCTTTGGAAGAAAACATCGCCCTTTGCCATCCTTACTTTTCTTTGACTTCTTCAAATGCAGCTGAACTCCAGCTGGTATTTGATTGGACTCTGCAGCTGTTTCTGGTCATCAGTTCATTCCTGCAAACCTCTGAACCTGAACAACAATGATGCTGCATTGCTGGCTGATCCCAAAAGCTTGATTCTGTTCATCTGGACGTTTTCACCTTTGCTCACTGATCAGGTGACTTCTTCAGTCTCAGCTGACTGCAGCTTTACAACCTTACAAACAGCACATTTGCACAATGACTGGAACCAGCAGCACCTGATATATATGATACTAATATAATACATATACATATATAATCCATACTAATGATGAAGGAAGTGAGCTCACAGTGTTCATTCAGTGAACTACTCAGTTTATTTTGGCCTCAGAAATGCTCACTCTGTTTGTACATCACTGTCAGCAATAGACTCATTCTGCTGTGTGGACAGGAACACATGTGACATCACTTCCTGTTTGTTTGTGACTGAAGAGGAAGAAGTTTACAAGGAATCATTTAGAAGAGTTTCAAACATCAACTGATTGAATCCATGAATGTGAAAACGTGTTTGTGAGTGAAAGAGACAGACATGTACAGACTGAACTATCTGTTCAACAGTCAGAGTGTTTCTCTAACAGGAGACACTCTTTACACTCAGCACAGGGACACTGAGCCACCAGGCCAGAAATAAAACCCAGGATAAAGAGTTTGAGTGAATGTGGTGTTGAAGGTGTGGAGGTGGATCAGATTCAGCGAGGTGCTGGAAACATTCCTCAGAATCATGTGATCAGTGGCGTCTGATAGATAGAAAAGTGCACCCATATAAACAGGATACATAATAATAATAATAATAATAATAATCAAATGCTGATTTTCATCTTTTCAGCCCTTTGTCTGTGTGCTAATCCAGCTGTGTGTGTTTGTGATGACAGTAAATAAATGTCAGACTTACAGCTCCTGTTTTAAGATAAGATAAGATAACCTTTATTAGTCCCACACGTGGGAAATTTGTTTTGTCACAGCAGGAAGTGGACAGTGCAAAAGTTATGAAGGACAATTAGAATAAAATAAAATAAGAATAAATACAGTACACAACTGTACAGAATAGAATAAAAATAAAAATAGAATACTATATACAGTAGAATAAAATATACAATAGGATAAAAATAGAATACAAATGCTATATACAACAGAGTGAAAAATACAATGGTTGCCAGAAAGATTATTGCACATTTGTGTTATTGCACATTTGTGGATGTGTGTGTTTGATCAGTTGAAGTCTTTGTTGTGGAGTCTGACAGCAGTGGGGAGGAAAGACCTGTGAAATCTCTCCGTCCCACACCGTGGGTGCCGCAGTCTCCCACTGAAGGAGCTGCTCAGTGCTGTCACAGTCTCATGCATGGGGTGGGAGATGTTGTCCAACAGGGATGACAGCTTAGCCACCATTCTCCTGTCACTCACCACCTCCACTGGGTCCAGAGGGCATCCTAGAACAGAGCTGGCTCTGCGGATCAGCCTGTTCAGTCTACTGCAGTCAGTTTACTGCATTAAAGTGATCAGATGACTTCAGCACTTTGACATGGATGGTAGCGAAAGCAGGAAATGACAAATGTAGCACAGCAGCATCGTTTAACACGTCTGAGCATCATTTCAGTGTTTCAGTCATTTACAAACACTTCCTGTCACTGTGGTGGTTACAGTGACATCATGCAGTTTGTGTTTTGACCTCCAGAGGGCGGCAAATCAGCACAGACAGAGAGCTCCATTCAAACTTTGCTGCCATCAGTAATAATTCTTCAAATATAATCATCAGAGTTTGAGCAGTTATGATATCAGGGACAATCTAGATAAATACTGCAGCTGCATTATTTATCCACCATAACAGAGGTTAGTGTTCAACTCTGTCACCACTCTGGCCACATGTTGCCACACTTGTACTTCCAGCTCTGAGCTGCTGCTGCTGCTGTTACTTTTGTAATTATGTCTCCAAGCAGCATCACAGCTTTCAGAGAAGAAGAAAAACATTATGTCCTGATAATGTCTGATGTGCTTGCACAAGATGTAAAGACTGGTAGTTTGAGGAAATCCTTTCAAAAACATATTTGCTTGCACAGACCAGTGAGCCTTCTTGGTTTCCTTGTAGATTAAAAACAGGATTGGAGTGATGAGGTACACGGTGCTGCACGGCTGTCTGTGGATGACCTGTACATCAGAACCACATCAGCCCAGACCCAGACATCTACCAGCACCACTACAGAGCCTTTATCTCACATGTCTGAGCATTCGTTCACCTTCATCTGTTTGTTCTTATTGACAACTCTTCATCCACCTTAAACACAGTGGGTGTGTTGCTGGGAATGGGAGTTACCTTATGGAGCTGTTATTGCAGTAAAACTGTTTTTATTTCAGTCCATACGAGTTCATGTAGCTCTGTGTGGAGATGCTGGTGAATACTCCACAGGCTGAGGTGTGATGTTAGAGGGCTGCTCGTGGTGCTGATCACAGACAGGCTCAGTTGGATCTGAATGCACATCTGTGTCAAAATCCTGCAGTAAGTTCACATGTGGTGAATCCACTGCATCGGCACAACCGTCACTACCAGTCGACTAATGTGACACTTGCAGACTGAGTGATGCTGGTGGTTTGTGCTGAGTGTGAGACAGAGCTGACCTCTGACCTCAGGGTGGAGAAATCTGGTAGAAAACTGACTCAGCAAAAATGTAGCCAAGGTCACATGTAAGAGGACAGCCAATGAAAAAGCTGGGTGAGTTTTAACTAATAACTTCGCTGACACAGTCAGATACACGCCTGTTCTTATGGCAGGTTTATTTGGCTGTTTTGAAAAGGATTTTATCCTAATAACTCAGTTTAACTATCACAAGAATGAAATGGTGCAAATGTAAAATCCTTGATGTTCTATTTTGAGTAACTTTATGATTGGCTGCATGTGATGTGGGACATGTAGCAATGATAACAAAACAAACATAACTTAGGCTGCATGTAAATGGGCTCTGTGCAGCTTTGAATCAGCTCCTGTTGGCCTCCAGCTTCTGGAAACACTTCCAAGCAGAGCTGCTGCTTTGCAAGCCCCACTGGGAACAGTTCCCAAAGCAGGTGGTCCCATCATGTCAGTGGTTGCCGTGTGGGTGAGGAAAGGACTCACAGGTAGGTGAAGGCTGGTGTTTATTATCAGGAACACAGGATGACTGGCTGAGCTGAAACGACTGAAGCGAACACACGTACAGAGTCGAGCACATTAACATCAACAATGACGCTGAGCAGAGAGACACTGAGGGTTTAAATACTCTGATGATGATGATGATTAGGGACACACAGCTGAACTGAACTGAACTAATAACACACAGGAAGCAAACATGACAACAGGAAATGTGAATAAAGTGAACATGAAACAAGTACAAACACTGGGCGAACACCAGGAACCCAACACACCAGTGAAACCAGGAAGTAACTGTGCATGTCATCAATGTGGATCCATGAAGACTGAATGATTTCCTGATATTGTGATAAAATCACTTCTGTATGAACTGTGTGTTTCCAGCTTTATATTCATTAGATATGAAACCTTGATGCTGGTTTGAAAGGACACAGATGGACCTTGTTTCCTTCTTTCCTTCCTGTTTGTGTCCTCTGTGCTTCATCTGCTGCTCTTCACTCTGTTACTCTGTGACTCTGGTTCTCCTACAGACACGTGGGTGGTGCTCTCCACCTGTAGATGGAGCAGCAGCTGGTCTGGCTGAGTTCCTCTGACTGTCTTTGATTTGTGCTTCCAAAGTTTAACAGGAAAGTGAAGCGAGAGAAAGAGCAGGAAGCAAAGCTGAGTTTCCTCTCTGTGTCACATCCACAGTGTCTTTAGATGATGGAGTGACTGCAGAGAGTTCACAGCTTCACTGTTTGTGAACTTTAGATGTGCACTTATTCCAAATATGCATCATCACTGCTCAGTGAGCAGGATGGAGGAAAGAAAGCATTCAGTATCTGTGCTCATTCACACTGAACACATAAGATCACATATGTGTACATGTAGAGGCTGCACTCTCATTAATATGAGCTGTGCTTCATATTAATAAGAAGCACAGCTCATATTAATATTATACTGTGTACACAGTATAATATGGTCCCAGCTCTCTGTGAACGCCACCTGATTCACATATTTATCCCTGTTATATGTATTTATATGTGTCTCTCGCTCACATTCTTCTGTGGCTGCTGTGGAAACTGAATCTCCCAGAGTAACCCACCCGAGGGATAAATAAAGTTTCAGCTAATATAATCTAAATCTGTCTTATGATTGAGTCCATGTGTTTGGTCTCTGAGCTGTAAGCAGCTTCATCTGCAGCCTTATCTGTCACAGATTAGTAGGCAAAGGACTCACTCGCAGGATTCTGAAGTATAGAGAGAAGGTGAGGGTTTATTCACAACGTGACACCAAGTGAGAATATATACAGTGAAACAGATAACACGGGGCTCTGGGGGAGTAAAGCGGGGTTCAAAGGGAAGGTCCAAGACGGGGGCACACACACGCCCCTCTTCAACTCACTCCGAATGTCCCCTCCAAAAACTCACGCTCACTCACACTTGTCCACAGAGATCCAGACGGCAGGGAAGACGGGCAGGGTATCTAGGAGGTCTGTACACAGAGAAAAACAATGTCAGGGGGGAAACTCTAGGAGATCACAAGGAACACATTCATAGGCTAGGCTAGGCTACACTGACACTAGGTAGTGTGACGATCCAGCGAGGAAGCAGTCTCTCTTTCCATCTTAAGTAGTTTGCCAGGATCTGTGTGAATGAGCCACAGGTGTGTGTTCAGGGCGGGTTCAGAGGCGGGGAATCAGGGCCCAGTTCCGCCCTGGTGGAAGAGGCTAAGACAAAAGATACACACACACCACGACCTCTCCAGATCTTGAGAACCATGACATTATCTTCCACTGACCCAGAGGAATTCCTTTATCCTATAAAACATGTGGAACATTTAAACTGGTGCTGCTCCCAGTAGGACCATCAATATTCCTGCACACTGGAAATGACTGGACTAGTTTGGAGTTTCCTTCTCCTCATGCTCAGCCTGCAAACCAGTTTTTCTTTGGGATGATGGAGATATTTGAAATCAGCTTCTATGGCTGCAGCAAATGAAAAGCACATTTTTCTAACAGGATCTGTGGAAGACCTGCTGGACCTGGTCTGCAGATGGTCCCATTCATTTTAAAGTGCAGCCTGTGTCTGCTGCAGAGCGCTGAGCTGTTAGTAACATCAACTCTTTAACTGCTTGATGTTGTTGGATAGAAACTGCAAACACGTCGTTCCCTCAATCCCAGTGAAACTGTCTCTTTAAAACTAGCCTTTGGTTTGGAAACAGCTGAAAATCCACTTCAGCAAACAGGAAGTGAAACATGTAAAACCATTTGATTCTAACATGAATTAAAGCAGAAACCGACTGAAATCCAACAAAGTAACTCAGAATAGAAACAAAGTGTTGCTTTGTACAGTAAATTAAAATCATTAAATCAGGCATGTGTCGTCCTGCAGAGGTAATGTGTGTGTAAATGTTGTTGTGTGTTTGTGAATAAATCCTCCATCATGTTTAATGTCAGCTCTGTTTCACACACATGTTCATATGTGCAGCGGTGTGTGTTGGAGTGTTTCCACAAACACAGCAGTCAGAGTGGAAAGAGTGGATGTTGTAGGAGGTGTTTGTGTAGTGAAGAGTGTCTGTAGGACTCCAGCTGCTCCAGCAGGCGTCTCCTCTGTGCTTCAAACACATCAGCTTTGAGTTTTAAAGAAACATTTAAGGTCGGATTTACTGACGTCTGCAGCAGCACAAAGACTTCTTTAGGTAGTAAAAAGCTTCTGGATTTACTGACGCGGCTCTTTCTCAATATTCAGTTACACTAGTCGCTACTTCAAAGGTTCACACAAACAAATGGTCACATGTGTAAGCAGTTTGTGCTTCACCCGACTGTAACAGGCCCAAATAAACTCCTCAGCTCTGCGTTGTTGTATTTTTAAAGAACACAAGAATCTGTGCAGATTTATTTCCTGAGTGGAAATATAACAGTGTGGGGTCAGTATAAATGGCTTCACCACTCCGTATAGCACACTCTGGTGGAGCTTCAGCAGACTGACAGTCATTTCTGCAGCCAGCCTCGAATAACTGGCCACACCAACAGGAGGCGCTGTTTCCCCATTGCACTGACATTTGTGGCAATAATAGCATAGAAACCCTGTTACACATGTGTGCCTGAATAAAAACAAACAGATGTTAGAAGGCTTTGATTTTTATTTGAGTAGACAGTCAAGCTGACAATAGACAGCAGGGGTTTGGAAGAGAACAAATATTGAACATAATCTGATCATTTTTAGAGCAGCATTCAGGATCTCCACGTATTAACACCCGCTGAAATGTTTCCTCTTAAATGCAAGAGTGTTAAATATCAACACTTCACTGAGTTTTTTTGATTCTTCATCCGATGGAAGACAAAACACTGCTCAGTCGACCATTTCACACTTTATTCTCTCACCAAATTATTTCTAGAAGGGAGATGCGTCCTGCATGACACGATGCCGCTGATCTCAACATGGTGACACACCCCTAACAGTTTGTTTTACCAGCTCTCTTATTCTAGTCTAAACAACAGTGTCTCGGTAACTTTCCACTAGAAGATGGTTCCCTGTTATCTACTTTCTCCCAGGCAAGCGAGAGTCTACATCCTTCTACCCCCCAAGGACACATCGTCCAATGCCTTTATTTTCAGGGGCCGTGTCCACTTAATACTACAATATATGGTTACGTGTCATTTTAGTTCATATAAAGAATTGAGGCACTTCAAATAATTTCATCTCAACAAGCGTCAGCTGTTTAAAATAGAACAGATCATGAAAGGACCAGACAGGGTTCAGGACGCTCGCTGAAGTCATGTGCCGACCAGCTGGCGGGGGTGTTCACCAACATCTTCAATCTGTCTCTGCAGCAGGCTGCAGTCCCAACATGCCTCACATCAACGACCATCACTCCTGTGCCCAAAAGACAGTCAGTAAAATGTCTGAATGACTGTCGCCCGGTCGCTCTGACACCAATGATCATGAAGTGTTTTGACTCGTTCTTTCACACATCAAGGCCAACATCCCTCCTGACCTGGACAGCCTATAGTTTGCTTACTGCAGGAACAGATCAACAGAGGATGCAGTCTCAGTCACACTTCACACCAGCCTTACTCATCTGGAGCATCCCAATACATATGTTAGGATGCTATCTGTGTGCTATATGTGTATTTTAGACTTCAGCTCGCCATTTAACACCATTGTGCCCTACAAACTTGTAAACAAGCTGAATGACCTGGGACTAACCACCACATTCTGCTCATGGATCTTGGATTTCCTCACAAACAGGCCACAGAAGGTCAGGGTGGGCAACCTTACATCATCTGCTATCACCATTAACACAGGAGTACCACAGGGCTGCGTTCTCAGTCCAGCTCTTTTCACCGTATTTACACACGACTGCAAACCCCTCCAGTCCTCTTGTAACACCATAGTGAAGTTTGGTGATGACACTACAATAGTGGGAAGGATATCAGACGAGTCTCACTACAGAGAGGACGTCCAACATCTAATCAGATGGTGTGGAAACAACAAGCTGGTTCTGAACACTGTCGAAACAAAGGAGATGGTTGTAGAGACAGGAGAGCCAAGAAAACAACACGGCCACGCCTCCACATACATGGTGAGGAAGCTGAGGGTGAATGACATTATCACAAGTCCACATATTGAGAAACAGCCTCAGAGTCAGTTTGTGCCAGTATTCATTTAGTTTTGGTTGTCAGTGAATTATCAACTAGTAAAAAGCTGCTGCACCAGACAAACCAGTGTTTCATGTTAACTGGTTTTTATGTGAACTGGTTCCATTTGTTCATGTTTCTCACTCTCTGTGTTCCAGATGTCGGCTCTGCAGATTCCTCATTTTCATTGAACGTTTGTCTCCGTTTGTCAGTGTATCTGATATTTGATTAAAGACCTTGGCAAACAAAGCTTTCCAGTTTGTGCCGGTGCAAATGCAGACACATATCATTATGTTCTTCACACAACAATTATTTTATTTAACTCAGATTAACTGGTGATGGTCGCAGACAGTTGATGGATATTGTGAAAAATGAATCATCTTAAAAAATCAACCTCAGGTGTTCTGGTCAATATCAAACGTCACCACTTTGTATTTGTAATGTTTTATTATAGCTTAAAATAATAAATTAGTTCAGGGTGCCAAGAATTTAATTTTAATTAAATTTAAATAAATATAAAATTAAATTAAATTAATTAAATTTAATTAAATTTAATCCTGAGAATGAGAGTTCATTACAGACACCTCAAACAATAAATATACTTCTCATCTTTACCTTAATCAATCATAATTAATTAATTAATAAATTATAAATTAATAAATAATAATTAATCAAGTACAATGATTGTCTCAAAGAAACGTACTAGTACACATCTCACACTGATAAATAAAGCACTTAGCATTAGATGAGTCAGATTGGATACAGGTTTAAGGAACCTGGATGAAATCATGTGTTTCTTGTAGGCTGATCTGCTGCTCAGTGTCCATCGCTCCTCATTTTAAATCCTGTTTATCATCTTCGACTCGGGTCAGTCACTCTGAGGGAAACACAAGTTCCAGCAGCTCTAAGCTCAGGAAACAAACTACATTTACTTATTTTGTGCACAATATTGTGATGGTGGTATACTGAAAAGCAGCTGCCCACATTAAACTATCACCAGGTAACCTGTGTGTTTCCTCAATCAGCAGCAGGTGTTAACCAGCTGACAGGTGAGCAGAGTGTATGCAGGTAGAATGAGGGTCTGTCGAGCTGATCGTTGGTGTCAGGAGGAAAATGTCAGCTTGTTATTAAGTTCTGAATGATGTTACAGAAACACAGAGACACAAGACCAGGCAGAAAATAATTTCTTGAAAAGGAGCTTTACAGACATCCTGAAACACTGAGGACAAGACAGACCATGTAATATACTAGAACAGTCTCATAACTAAGAATACAGAGAATAACCTAAACTAGACTTGAAGGCAACTTGTTAACAATACTAAAACTTAACATCCTTTAAACATACCTTAGAAATCACAAATCCAGCAATAAACTCAAAATGCTGGGTCACATGACCCAGGACCGTGACAAACAGCTGGAGCCACATGTTGTATTTGGTACAGATTTGAATTCAGATATATAAAACTGCTCTTCCTGACACAAACACTGAGGCACTGTAACTTCTCCTTAGCATGAAAACATTGTGAAGCTGACTTCTCTCTGAGTAGAGATGTCAGTGCTGATCAGAGGTGGGTCGAGTATCCAAAAATTGTACTCAAGTAAGAGTATCATTACTTTAAAAAATTATTACTCAAGTAAAAGTAAAAAGTAGTCGTCAAAAAAGTTACTCAAGTAAGAGTAAAAAAGTACTTGGTGAAAAGGCTACTCAAGTACTGAGTAAATAGCGAGTAACTGTTTGAAATGTCCGATTTATTTTATAAATAAATGCTATCAGACAATCAAAAATAAATAAATATACAAATTTTAGTATTTTCAAAAGGAATACATGTAAAAAGATCCACAAAATAAGGCACAACAATTCTAATTTCAAGATTTCAGTTTTTCACAACATAAAGCTTTTTCAAGCAAAACCCACAGTAAATATATTCGCATTTACAGCAGCCTCAGAGAAAAGATTAGAACGAGGCAACTTCAACATAACAGACTACAGCTGATGCGCCAGAATGTCATACTAGGGGTGGTTCATTTAAATACAAGGAGGGATTAAGTAAATCAGAAACAAATGACACAGAGATGCAACAGGTATAATCAGGAAA
>NW_027052295.1:0-24777 GCF_036321145.2 Pelmatolapia mariae | reverse complement strand
GGGGATCCTTTGTCCCTCTTTGGGGGGATACTCCCACATGCCAGGTTTAAACCTGGGACCTATCAGCCATTTGACCTTAGAACTGAAGAAGCTTCTCGGATGAGAGGTGAAATGTCTTCAAGCAACTTAAAGAAGTCCAGACGCTTTTCTTTGCAAACTCCTTTGACTATGAAGACCTGGATGACTGAGAACCTTCACAGACACCATCTACTGGTCTAAAATATTTAAAACTTTGTCTGATATTTTTCCCAATCAGGTCTATTTTCCCCAGACCCAGTAATGACATACAACGTATATTACAGGTCCAATAATAAAACTGACAGCAAGGCAACCCCATCCCTCCTGTAATCTTGGATCTTTGGAGAAAAATTTTTTTTATTCTGGGTGTCTTCTTGTTCCAGATAAACTGAGAAATTAACTGGTCTATTTTCTTAAAAAAAGTTTTTGTGATCAATAATGGGATACATTGAAACAAAAATAAGAATTTGGGTAAAGTGCTCATCCTAATGATATTTATTCGGCCAGCAAGCAAGATGGGCAGTTTAGACAGTCTTTCCAGGTTCTGTTCAGTTTGATGGTATAAATTAATAAAATTATGTTTGAAAAGGCCGGAGAATTCATGGGTTACAGTTATTCCGAGATATTTGAAGGTATTTGAGATTGTAAAAGGAAACGAGGTCAATGTGGCACTGTCTAATTTTTCTAAAGAACTAATAGGAAACAATATGCTTTTTGTTAAGTTGATTTTGTATCCTGAAATTTTCCCAAATTCAGTTAAAACTGTCATAATTTTTGGCAATGATTTAGTAGGGTCAGTGATATATAACAACAAATCATCTGCACAGAGAGACACCTAATGTTCTACACCAAATCTCCTTATTCCTTTGTAATCCTTTATAGAGCATAATTGAATGGCGAGAGGTTCTATAACAAGTGCAAATAGCAATGGAGGACAAAGGGCACCCTTGTCTTGTAGAGAGGTGGAGGAGGAAAGGGCTAGAAATTATATTATTTGTGTTAACCGAGGCTTGAGGTTTTGTGTAAAGCAGTTTAACAAAGGAAATATAATTAGGGCCTATGCTATACTTTGATAGGGTCGAGAAGAGGAAATCCCACTCAACCCTGTCAAAGGCCTTCTCTGCATCTAGTGATAGTAGTATTTCAGATTCAGATTTAGATTGATCATAAGTATTCTGTGTATATATAATATTGAATAGCCTTCTAATATTAAAAAAATAACTGTCTATTTTTTACAAAACCCGTTTGGTCCTCCGACACAACTGTTGGGAGAACTATCTCTAATTGCATAGCCAAAAGTTTTGCAAATATTTTATTATCTACGTTCAATAGACTTATTGGTCTGTACGAACCAGGTTCCAAAGGATCCTTGCCAGGCTTGTAAATTAGAGAGATAGTGCTATCATACATGGTTGAAGGTAAGCATCCTTTAGTTAAAGCTTCGTTATATACCTCCAAAAGAATGGGTGAAATCTGTTCGCTAAAGGTCTTATAGATTTCAATACTATACCCATCTGGACCGGGGCTTTTTGAGCACTGCATACTTTGAATGGCCTGATTTATCTGTTATTGGTTGTTCTAACAATAGTTTGTGTTCTATATTAAGAGATGGAACTTGAATAGAATCGAAAAAAACTTTAGATTATATCTGGATCTTTTTTTTAAGTCTAAAGAGTAAAGTGCATTGTAATATTCTCGAAAAACATCATTAATTCTCTTTGGATCAGTTGTTAATTTCCCTGCACTAGTTCTTATTTCTGTAATCAATCTTGATGGTGCAACTTCTTTAATTTGCCTTGCTAGTAAACTACCTGTTTTTTCTCCGTGTTCATAGTACTTATGTCGAAGTTGTGTAAGTAATCTTATTGTGTCATTTGTATAAAGCAATTTAAGTTCTGTCTGCAATGAGACCTTCTTTTTATAAAGTTTGGATGAAGGAGAAATGGCATATTCTTTATCTATTTCTAAAAGTTCCATTGTTATATTTAACTCGCTTTCTTTTTGTTGCTTATTCCTATAGCTACTCATTGAAATAATTTGGCCTCTCAAGTAGGCTTTTAATGTGTCCCATAGTGTGGATCTCGTAACTTCAAGTATGTCACTTATTGAAATAAGTAGCTTAATTTGATCCTTTATTTCATTTACTAAAATGTTATCTAACAGCAATGCATTATTAAATCGCCATTTTGATGTAGTAGGTCTATCTCCTATTGCTAATTGTAGCAATACTGGACTATGGTCAGATAAAACTATTGCCTTATAGTCACAGCTTTGGGTCTGTGTAAGAAATCTGTGATCTATTAAGAAAAAGTCTATTCTAGAATAAGTATGATGAACAGAAGAGAAAAATTAAAATTGCTTAGAGTTTGGGGAAATAGCTCTAAATGGATCTATCAGTTTATATGTCTTCATAAATTCCTGGATAGTTTTCACAGATTTTGATTTAGATGCTGATCTTTGTGATGATCTATCAAGACTAGGATCCAAAACGAAATTAAAATCGCCGCCAATTATCAATTTATGGGTATTCATATTAGGTAAAGAGGATATAAATGATTTAATAAAATCTGCAGCATCAACATTAGGGGCATACATATTTGCTAGTGTAACCTGATTGCTATAAAGTTTCCCTGTAACTATGATATAACGTCCACAAGGGTCTGATAATACTTTTGACATTATGAAGGGGATCCCTTTTTTGATAATTATGGCGGCACCTCTATTCTTAGCTGTAAAGTTAGAATGAAATACCTGCCCAATCCATCCTCCACGTAGCTTCTGATGATCCTGATTTCTTAAATGGGTATCCTGCAAATATCCTATATCTGTCCCCAGTATTTTAAGGTGTGCTAAAATGTTGCCCGGCTTAACAACACCATTGAGTCCTTTACAATTCCATGACACAAAATTTACTAGGTTTTTATAATTATCAATAACCATTATTTAACTTGTAAATAAAGATTTGCGACCCAATTAAACCATTTCCTCCCCTCCTTTTTTAATAAGATGGCCTCCAAACAAAATACAAACAAAGGTGCAGGTGAGAACCCAAACAAAAAACCCCACTAAAACAGTTCCTGCTCCCTCTCTGCTCCTCCCTGACGAAAACGGCCCAACAGTACTTGGACAGAGAGGGGACTCCATACAACAAAAGTATTTAAGTCTCAACTCAGAGAGAGATATGAACATCTGACTTACCACTAAGCTCCAGAAAAATTATATTATTCATATCCAGTTTAATTTTGATGAATTTTTGATAAAGTACACTCACAGTAATAATAATATTAATTTTAATCATCATAATAATAATAAAATAAATAAATAAAAGGAGAAAAAAAAGTAGTTCAGGCTCTGCCATTGACCTTAATCCCTCTTATGATGGTTTGCATACAAGGAAAGATTACATTGGTAAGAGAATAAACATCATCTTGTAACTTAAATTGCCTTGATATTAATCAATTTAAATATTAACTATAAATTTACTTGCGAACACATACTAATTCATTCTCCTTCTATAGACTTATTCATTCTCTCAAAACAAAACAAAGAAAGGAACAAGATATAAGAATATCCTCAACTGCCTAATAACATATTTTACCTGAATGAAAGTTTATCAACTCAGTCAGTGAGTGTTACCCTCCAGTAATGTTTTTCTCGATCAGCTGGTCAGCGCCTCCTATTCAGTTTCATCTTCCGATGTGATCAGCTTGCTGGACAAGACAAATTTCTCCGCCGTTTGTGCATCGGTAAACATGTATCTGGAGCCATTTGCCTTAATCACCAATTTAGCTGGATAATACAGGCTGTATTGGATGTCAGTGCTGCGGAGTTTCTGCTTCAGTTGATTGAAGGTTGCTCGCATCCACCCAACCTCAGGACTTATGTCGGGGAAAATATAAACTGGAGACCCGTCGAAGTGTAGGTTTCCTTTATTACGAGATAATCTCAGGATCTTCTCCTTGTCTGTGAAGTAATGCAATCGGATAATAATGGGCCTCGGTCGTTCCCCGCTACGTGGTTTGGGGATAAGGCTTCTGTGTGCTCGATCAATAACAATAGGGGAATCAAAGTTGTCTGCTCCGAGGACCTCCGCCAGAAACTTTGCAGCAAAATCGATGATGTTATTTGCTTCTGCCCCTTCTGCAGCACCAACTATTCTGATATTCTTTCTGCGACTTCTGTCTTCTAAGTCAGTGCATTTTTCTTGTAACTTCTTATGGTCTGCCTTTAGAGCAGAGGTCCCCAACTCCCGGGCCTCGGACCGGTACCGGTCCGTGAGTCGTTTGGTACCGGGCCGCGAGAGTTAAGGCTCAGGTGTGAAATGTATGGTTTTTAGGGTTTTTATCGGTTTTCAGCGTTATTTTGTTATCGTTTTTATCGTTAACTCGGTTTTCCTGGGTCGATGTGTTATGAATAAATCTTCTTTTTTTCGGTACCGGTACTAGTTTTATTTTTTGTGTTTATCCGCGACACCTTAAAGGCCGGTCCGTGAAAATATTGTCTGGCATAAACCGGTCCGTGGCGCAAAAAAGGTTGGGGAATGCTGCTTTAGAGACATATAGGACTTTTCCAATGTTGTCAGCCTGTCAGTCGTATCACTCAGGGACTCCTCCATCTCTTTCTGTGTGCTCGCTGCCTCTGCTTGCATGGTGAACAGCTGTTCAAATTTTCCCATAAGTTTGTCTCGGGTTGCTTTAATGTCTGCTTTAGCTTCTTCTCGCAGCACAGATATGTCACTGCTAATTCCTTTATGCATACTAGCCAACTGGATTTTAATGCGGTCCAAGCTACCTTCATATGGTTTCAGTCCTGCACGTATTTCTGCACGCAACGTTCCCACAGATATAGGCGCTTCTTCCCCTCTTTCCACGATAGCATTAGCTTTAGCTTTAGTTGCTTCACCATATTCCCCGCTCGAGATGGTCGAATCGATATCTATGGTTTCTTGTGTGTATTTTCTGGTCTTCTTAGTATCCATTTTAGCGTGGCTTCAGCTAACCAAGAATTAAATAGTCTGGCAAATGCAATATTTAGAATTAATAAGCGGAGCTGAACGCACTCACTACTTCACTCCATGCGGCCGGAAGCGGAAGTCCCTGCAATAAGCACTTTTGACAAATTCACCTTCTGTGAATGGCTTTCCTGCTTTAGCAATCATCTCACTAACCACGTAGCTAGCTTCGACTGCTGCATTATTCTCTTTGGTCGCTTTCTTGAAGAAATTTGCTGCCTCAGTAGATCTGTTTTAAGACTGGCAACCCGGTTCACTCTCTCATATCCCTGGTATTTTGCATACACCTCAGCATGTCTAGTTGTGTAATGACGTTTCAAATTGTATTCCTTGTGCACCGCAACTTTCTCTGTGCAAATAAGACACGTCGGGGTGCCCCTGTGTTCAACAAAGAAATATTGCATTTCCCACTTTTCCTGAAATTGTCGGTGCTCATCACCAATCTTTCTCTTCACCACAGGCTTTGAAAAAGACATGTTTGGGGCTATGTAACATTTATAATTCTACTTGGTGTCAAGGTCGCATTGAAGTTTCAATTAAGCATTTAGCTGACGGACGGGAAACGTCTCAATGCATAGAGAATGTCATTTCCCCCTTCTTTTTCTTGCAACCGTAGCACGGCAATCGGCAGATAAAAAGCTGGTAGCAGTCTTACGCTTGATGTTCATGTCTTTCATGATGACACAAACACCGTGGCATTTGCAGATGGTAGAAAGTATAGCATAAAAGCCTAAAAACTCTTTCCCTCACTTACTCAGTCTAAGAGGATGCTGCACAAAACTAAAATACCTCATCTGGGGCTTAAATTGTTTTAATAAACTTATTGCTAGGTTACAAGCATTAGGATAGTCAGATAATTGGATAATCTTAAAGGTTCAAATCTCGTGCAATGACAAAGTTCATTTTATTGTGTCTGTTATTATAAGAAAGTCAAATCTAAACCACTATTGTTTTTTTTGTTTTTCTTGCCTGTCTTATTTGGTTCTTTAGCCATCAGAATTGTTGTCTGAAGACCAACAAGGATACCCAGGCACCAGGCCCCGCCAAGTAGTCACTGGGAGTGAGCTCTTACATACCTGAGCGCCCAGCTCCAGACACCAAGAACCACTAACGCACCGACCCCTGAGGGCATCAGTTAACGGCAGGGAGTGTGGTGAGGGGAGATAGCCATCCATACTTTGGAGGGCTTGGGAGTTCCCAGAGAGGTGGAGTCTAAGACCCGACCTGACATATAAACATAGACAAACAGGCACAAACAGACACAAACATGCATTCCCACCCTCACATATACAAATACTCAGCACTCACCCAACGTAGCGATAGACATACATGGACACTGTACATACAATCACACTCCCCAAACAAACTCTATACCCCAGGTCCAGGTACCCTCGCCCCTGGAGGGGGCAACGGCACCTAGACCCAGGAGATGTTAGCCTTTCCCCCGGGGTGGAGGCAAGCAGACCGCCCCAGGCTCCGCAGGAGGAGGAGGACTCGCATCCCAGATCCCGATCGGACAGCCAACACCTCCTCCCAGCCCCCCCCGCCCCAATGGCCAGCAGAGAACAGGGGTGTGTGAAGACCCCAAACCTCCCTCCTCTCGCTCATGTGTAGTGTTGCTCTGTGTTGTTCTAAGATGCATTTAAAACACGGGAGAGCATGGTGCTGCTGCCAGAGAGCAGCAGGTGTTAGCACGGCCCCTCCCTAGAATCCTCAATGTCTACATGGGTTTTAAATCGAGAGGTGGGCACCGGCGCCAGAGGTGGTGTTGAGTACACAGACCGTCCACTGGACGCCATTAACGCACCCACCCTCAAGGCCCTATATGTATGTGTTATGAGAGTGTGAGTAATGTGGATGTCTAAGCTGTGGAATGAAATTGAGGCACAGGTGGCCAGAAGGGGATGGGGGGGAGGACTGCCTCCCCTGCACCCTGGTGACACACCCGCACCCCAAGGCCCTACTTGTGTGGGTGGGTGTGTTGGAGCTGGAAGAGGGAGGCAGCCGGGGATGGGGCGGAAAAGAAGGGTGGAGCAAGATGCCCCTCCCTGGGGCCAGCTCCCCTGCTGACCCTAGTAGGCACCCCTTCCCTCGGCACCCACCAAGGCAAGGGAGCCCAGGCCCATCCAGATCGGGGCCTACAGCAGCAGGACCGCCCAACCCCACAGGACCCCACTGCAGAGGAAACTGTACCCACCCTAACATTCAATCATCTCCCAGACTGCACAAGACAGTAGACACCCAGGTTAAGTTTATTCTCCCCCTCTCCTATGACTCACCCCCAAATCTAAACCACTATTGTAAAAAAGAAAGAAATAGCCCTCAGTCTTTACCAAAAAATGGTTACATTTATAGGTGAAAATGGTGATCTCAAGTCTTTGTCATGATATTGATACCAATAATAGCGACAAAAACATTTAAACCGCCTACTAAACAGAATTCAAACTGGGAGTTCAACTCTGTACAAAAACAAACAGGTGGGGATAAAAACCAACCGCTGTGATCATTCTTTCTCTCTATACAGCCGTATGCGCTCTGATCTCTGTTGACTCATCAGAAATCTGCCGCATTACCCCTGAGCCCCCACTGACCCTCCCTCTCTGGACAAACATACATTTTTTTATTTATTTTTTTTCACACCGGATGCAATTTGTCACGTGTCTGGATCCAATTAGTCACACTTCTCACTAAGGTCAAAGGTCAAGGCAAAGGTCAACAAACTCGCATTCTACAGTTATATCTCTGCCATCCAAAGCTACAATGAGCATGAGAGGTGTCTTATACTTGTATTAGCTTTTATTAGCTTTAGCTCTTACCTTAATGATAAGGTTAACGATGAAATACACAACAAATCTCTATAATGCCCATCTGTAAAGATAAATGACTGTTAATTTAACAGTACAACATGATTATTTCTGACTAAAAAATAAAATGCTCTGTAGCTAAATACATTTGTACAGAGGCACCTCTAACCTTTAGTGACCTCTGCCCTCCTGTTACAGGTGTGTGTGTGCTGCTGCTGATGCTGTCTGCACTGACTGTTTCTGCAGGTGAGTTGATGGAAGTGAAAACAATCAGTGAGACTCCAACAAGAACTCAAATACATTTACTCTGTCTGTCTGTCCTCCAGTGTCTCTGTCTGTCAGTCCAAACCTTCAGCAGTTCTTTAAAGGAAAATCTAAAGATAATTATTCAGTGTCTCTGAGTTGTGTTGATGATGGACAGACATTTGATGGATGGACAGTGAAGAGGACCCGGAGAGGACTCACTGAGGACTGTGGAGCAGCTGCTTCTGACTATGAAAAGGTTCATGGTTCCTCCTGCATCCTCTCAGACATCTCCCAGTCAGAGTCTGCAGCTTACTGGTGTGAAACCAGTTCTGGACAGAGTAGTGATCAGATCAACATCACTGTAACTGGTACACAAGCTAACTGCTCCATCTGCGGCTGCTACAACATCTGGATATGACTCTACTCTCATTAACTCTGTTTGTCTCCATCGGTCAGAAAAACATCTTATCCTTGAGGTTCCTGCACTTCCTGTGAGGACAGGAAGTGATGTCACTCTGCGCTGCAGACAGAGGAATGGTGACACAGTTCAGGGTTATTTTTCCATCAAAGGAAGTTCTGTTGGTCCTAAACAAGAGCACAACATCACTAACGTCCAGCAGTCTGATGAAGGTCTCTATTTGTGTTCTACTGATGAAGGTGGACAGTCTCCTCAGAGCTTTCTGAGGGTCAGAGGTCAGAACACTGATATCACTTCCTGTATAAAGCCATGAATTAACCTGCTGACCCGATAATGAAGTGAGTGAATCATCTTCATCATCTCTCTTACAGATCCTCCTCCTCAAACACCCTATCCCTCCTCTCCTCCTGTAAACTCTCCTCTTACTTCTACTCTGTCCATTCACCACCCAGCCTTTTCCCCTCCTCCTCATCCTCCCTCCCTCCTGTTCCCAGTTTTAGCAGGTCTGGTCTCTGTGTTTCTCTTTCTGGTTGTGGCTGGAGTTCTGTTCTTCTGCAGGAAACTTAAAGGTGAGAAACTTGCACAAATGTAAAATTACTTGTAGAAATCACTCCACGCACACATCAATTTATAGAATAGAATAGAATTCAACTTTATTGTCACTGCACATGTCACAGGTACAAGGCAACGAAATGCAGTTTGCATCCATCTAGAAGTGCTTTAGCCATGATATAGATATATTACAAATATATATTAGCAATAATATAGATATCCAGATGTCCAGAAGCTCTTGTCTGCTGTAGGTCAGCAACGCACAGCAATTCTGGATGAATAATCCGGTTAAAAGTAGATAAAAAACCGCTAAATAGCAGATTCTGGAGAGACACTGAGCCTCGCATTGTTCACGCGCCGACATCTTGGTCTTTACAGATATCACTTTCATTTCTTTTATTGTTTTTGTGCAACCGCCTCAGTCTGGTCAGCGCTGGTGTCAGCTTTTTCCCCACCCCCATTCTTTTCTCCCACCTCACTAAAATAGGGGGAAAAAACTGTCATCAGTAAAACACCACCAGCTGTGTTTTCACCTGCCTTCCCGGCACCGCCCCGTTGAGCTCACTCAGCACCACTCCTCCCTGCAGCTGAGCCAAGGACCACACCTCCGCCACACAGATATTGTCCGTCACAGTACAGTTCCTTTTAAAAACAATTGCAGGAATATGGTGTTATTTTTGTGCCACTATTCTGAGCGCACATAAAATAATTTTGCAAGTACAAGTGTTGCATTTTAAAGAGAGAAACTTATTTTGAGCGAACAAAATTCATTGCTGCATGCAAGAAATGTATTTCAGTGTTTGCTATTATCCATATATATGCACAATAACAACCCCTCTCACTTAGTTTTTTGCATTTGCTCTTGCTCAGATCTCTGCGGACCTGCTTGCGGTGTGCCACTCGCGCTCTCAACATCTCTGCTCCCTGCGCACTCAACTCTTTCTGTACACTGTCATATTTGTGCCACAAAACCAACCAATCACAGACTTGGATGAAAAAAAATTCTGATTGGCTGTTATGGTCTTCAATCAGCTCGCTAACTACTGCATTCTGGGAAACACGGTTCAAAATACAAGTCCACAAATGTAATGGTGTACAGGTTGAGTTGAGCACATAGATAGGAGAGATGCTGAGAGTGCGAGCGACAAACTGCGAGCAGGGAAGGGAAAAACTCCCTTTTAACAGGAAGAAACCTCCGGCAGAACCAGGCTCAGGGAGGGGCGGGGCCATCTACAGCGACCAATTGGGGAAGGAGAAGGAAAACAGGATAAAGACATGCTGTGGAAGGGAGACAGAGATAAATAACAGATATGATTCGATGCAGAGAGGTCTATTAACACAAGTTGAGTGAGAAAGGTGACTGGAAAGGAAAAACTCAATGCATCATGGGAATCCCGCAGCCTACGTGTATTGCAGCACAACTAAGGGAGGATTCAGGGTCACCTGGTCCAGCCCTAACTATATGCTTTAGCAAAGAGGAAAGTTTTTCAGCCTAATCTTGAAAGTAGAGATAGTGTCTGTCTCCCGAATCCAAACTGGAAGCTGGTTCCACAGAAGAGGGGCCTGAAAACTGAAGGCTCTCCCTCCCATTCTACTTTTAAATACTCTAGGAACAACAAGTAGGCCTGCAGTGTGAGAGCGAAGTGCTCTAATAGGGTGATATGGCACTACAAAGTCATTAACCCTTTAAAGCCGGTCGGAGCGGGTACGCTCCGTTTTGCGTAACTATTTTAAATCCCCGTAGCACTGCAACCACTTAAGCTAGCGCAATAATTTTTGGGGGGTTTTAAACAGGAGGAGTTGTACTTACATCTTATGCCATCAGCTTGCCCTAGGTCACGGTTTCCTTCCACATATAACTTTGCAAACATTGCATAAAAAGCACTTGCAGCAACAAAAACATAATATTCCAGAAACACGCTTTGCCGATCCGATCAGCTGTTCGTAACACTTCCTACATTGGAGTAGACGTCAGCGCGAACTATCGCACGTCCGCCATTACCTGCCCGAAACCGGAAGTGATGTCATTTTCACGGAAATGTAGTTTCTTTTTTCTTTTTTTTACCATCAGGGCCTGTAAGCCTATACTGTTAGGTGCAGGCTGTGTGCAGACAGGAATAGGACCCAAGGTGCAGACTCCGGAGACCAAAGGTGAACTCAAAGCAGCTTTAATACTGAACTCAAAAAAGGGTAACATAACATGACTGGAAAAAATCAAAATAAACTTAAACCAGAGGACTAACAGAACACACAGCTAAGTAAACGGTAGAACGTGACAGAGAGCACAGAAAAATACAGGGCTTAAATACGCAGAGGGAGTAATCAGGGAATGGGCAACAGGAGGGAAACACAGCTGGGGCAAATCAGGACTAACGAGACAAAGAAGCGTAAACTCAACACACTGAGAAAAGACAGAGACCTTCAAAGTAAAACAGGAAACACAACACAGACTGAACTTACAGACACAGACTGACTGGATACGGGGATATAGCAACTAAGGATACACAGAGACGCGAACTAGACAAGGGGATACAGCTGACAGGGGAGACAGAGCAACTAGAGACGACAGAGACATAAACCATAAGACAGAACTTAAGAAACCAGAGACTAGAAATGATAAATGATATAACAAACTCAAAACCTCTGGGTCGACCCAGGCATCCTAACATATACAGGTGTTTTTAAACGTTATGTTTGACTTTATGACTTTCTGTGTCATTTCTGGGATGCTTAGAAGTCAAATTGCACTGCTGGAAATAGTTTATTTTGATGCATATGCTGTTTTTTTGTAAATTTGCATTATAATATTCATTTTCGTTTTTCCTGCAGTATATAAAAATTGGTGTATTTCAAAAATAAAACTATGAAGACACTCAAAATATATTTCCTGTGGTGGAAGACTATTTTGTGCACCTTTTTTTGTATTTACAATTTTGAGGGATAAGCCTCTTAAAATTCTCTAACTAGAAATATATGTTAAAAAAACAAAAATGATTTTCAGTTTTTTTGTAGTTTATTGCACTTTTTTGCGATTTTTAGCCAGGACATCATTAATTAGTGGGTTTTGTGAGTATGTTATATCCAAATGTCTATCTCATTATCATCTTCTTCATTCTGTGGTAGGGTGATGTAAGCATTAATTGAAGCAGTTACCATTTTTGACACCATGTTCTTCAAACAAGGTATGACGCATGAAGTGGAAAGACACAATAACAATAGTAGAACACCAACGAAAACAAGTCCTTTAATCAGCAGGGACTTCCAAGAGCCGCTTAACAACCACGTAAGCCAGTCTTCTGTGTTTGTGACATAGTCTTGTTGTTGTGCATCCCTGAGTTGTCTAAGTGTGTTCAGAGCATCAGTCATGTTGGATGAGTGTACATTATCTGGGATGTATGTGCAGCATGTGTTGTTAAAGAGGACACATAGTCCTCCTTTCTCGGCGAGAATCATGTCTAATGCTACCCTGTGTTGCATTACTGCAGTGCGCAGAGCGTCAATTTCTTGATTCTGTTTGTTGTTGATTTTACATGAAGCGTTCAGAAAAAGTCCAAAACGGTAGTCCAACGTTTCAATACGCAGGGCATGTTTCCCAACTCCGACCCATGGGAACAGGGCATGTACCACTTTCTGTCCATTGGTCCAGAGCTTGAAATCCTGGGGGACATCTGATCCCCAGATCGGGGGATCGGGTTGTACTGCAGAGACGTCTCGTCGTTGTCGTCTAGGCATCGTGGTTTTTCCCACAGTTATTTTGAAGGCGTGATCTGATATGAAGATGGGGGCGCAAACTCCGGTCCAGCCTGGGGGTAGTATGAAATAAGCACGTTGTCCACATAGCCAGGCCATTCCTTGCACCCAGTAAGTGCCGTTAGAGCGGTTGGCTGTGTTCACAGGGGCACCTTCTCCGTTTCCAGCGGTCTGATTACAATTAGTGGTGTTTCCAAGCGGTCTGTTACCGTTGTCTTGCCGGTAGCACATGGAGTGGTTCTTCCCTGGGGTTTGGTCCAAGAACACTGGGAAGTGAATGGATGTGTTCCGGTTTGTCACGTTGAAGTTGATCCAGAAAAGTTGATCACACGTTCCATTTTCTAATCCAGCGTTTTCAGTGGTGATCAACTCATATTGTGGTGGTCCCGTAAACATACTAAACAGGTTAAGCGAGTAAATGGTAGAGCGTTTTGTAATGCTAGTTTTCTGCTGTCTAACAGTGTTTTCCCTTCCCTTGTGAGTGTGTGTCCGAGGTATGTGACCTTTGGGCTCCACAGTTGTAGTTTGTGCTGTGAGACTTTATGGCCCTGCTCAGCTAAATGGTGTAACACTGTCATTGTATTTGCTTTGCAGTCTGCTTGTGCGTTCCCTGTGATGAGTATATCATCTACATACAAGAGAAACTGCCCCGGCACGGGGAGTGTGCAAAGTGACATGGACTTTTTTAGAGCCTCCGCGTACAGGGTGGGGCTGTTCTGAAAACCCTGAGGTAACCTTGTGTATGTGTACTTTTGACCCTCAAAGGTGAACCCGAACAGATGCTGCAAGTCAGGGTGCAGTGGTACAGAAAAGAATGCATTTGACAGATCTATAACTGAAAACCACTGTTCCTTGGGGGTCACTTGATTCAGGAGTGTGTGTGGATTTGCTACCACAGGTGGGATTTGTTCTGTTTAGGGATGGGTATTGATAAGATTTTAACGATTCCGATTCCATTTTCGATTCTGTTTAACGATTCGATTCTTTATCGATTCTCTTATCGATTCTTTTGAAAAAGGAGAACACTCAGGTCGATTAGCTTAGAACTTTGTTTTTATTTTCTCTTTGAACAAGATAGAAATTTAGGAGTAACATGGCCTTACAAACCCAACAGTGCGATCTCAAGAGAACCAGCCTTCAATGGGGTGTCACAGGGTCCCCAGGAAAAAAAAAATGTAAATGTAAATGTAAAATAATAAAATTAATATTCTTCTGTACTATAACATAAATTATTCTGTAGCAATTACACAAGAATATCCAGTAATGTCCCTGCCTACAATTAAACACCTTCACTTACCGAAAATCGGGGGCATCTGCTGTGACAAATGGGTGCAAGACTTTGACCACAAACTTAGTCACTGCTCGGTGACATTCATCCTGGCCTGAAAGGAGACGCTACCGGTAGACTGCAGCGACAACTGCCAGCATCTGAGCCAGCCAGACTCTGTCTGTCTCTCTCATCACGGTCACCTAAATGCACAGTAATGGCAGGTTTTGTAATAAAGCAGATCGCGCTAACATAATATGCACTGTTAGTTGATTATTTACCTGCCGCATTAACGGGAGAGGACGTGCAAACGTTACCGCTGCTGCTGAGTTCAGATTCACGAGTCCGGAGCGGAATTAAAAACACGACATTCATTTAAGGTTGTCGCGTGTTTTGTGAGCAAATGCTTTTGCATGTTCGTAGTGTTTCCTCCCTTAAATGAAATATCTACTTTGCAAGTATTGCAAGTTCCCTGTTGTCATCCGTTCTCGTAAAGTATAAACAAACTTTTCAGCGTTTGAGCCGCCATGTTTCCTGCCAGGTAAATGATGCTCCGCAACGTGGTGACGTCATTCGGGGCGACTGGAATCAATAAGGGAATCGTTTGCAAAAATGCCAAACGATTCCAAGGAATTGAAACAGTTTTCGATACCCATCCCTAGTTCTGTTACTTCATTTATTGCTCTGAGGTCATGTACTAGACGGTACTTTCCCGTATTTGCTTTTTTCACTGGGAAAATGGGTGTGTTACAGGTTGCTTTAGTTGTTTTTATTAAGATGCCTGCCTTTTCCATGTCTGCAATTACTCGTTTTATTCCTGCTTTGGCTTCTGTTGTGAGGGGATACTGTGGTTTTACTGGCCTGTAAGTTGTGGTGGTTTTTACTACAACAGGATCTGCCCCTTTAATTAATCCTACGTCTGTTGGTCCTATAGACCACAGCTTTGCAGGTAGTTCTAGTTCTGGATGTTGCTCTAAAGAGAGTGTGTATCAATCCTCACTAACTTCATGCATGTGTGCATCTTCGCAGTCAGTCATGTGGGTTGCTGGCTGTGTTGTGAGTACCCACCCTAATGTGTACCTCATACATCCTGTTCTACGGCCCTGAAGCCACCCTTCATGTGTTTCTTCAGTTTTCTCATATCTGTCCCTTTCAACCTGAGTGAGGATGTGGCCTAAGTCTTTCCAGTCTGTATTGTTATTGCGTGCTACTGACACATGTGGTGTTGCATCCTGTTTAGCTCTTGTACCTTTTCTGGCTGTATTACAGAACACACTGCATTGCCGCTTTGGGTAACATAAAGGTGTTGCAGTGCGAGTTTCTGCGGTCCTAGTCTGTGCACTTGTTGGTCATATATAGTGGGATTTAATTTGAAATGGGTTTTAGGATGATTTTATAATTATGGGGTTTTTTGTGATAATTTAGATGTGGTAAAACTGAGGCAGGAATTGTTATTTTCATGTTTAAGTTAAAGGATTAAAATGAACCGAATTCGGTTTAGAAGACAAAGGGTGTCCATAAGAAGTTGTACACCAAATTTAAAGGGAAACTGTGGGAATAAAAGATATGCTTAGATAATTTGGGGAAAACTAGTGAAGATTTTAGGAGTAGAAAATGTTTGATTTATTTTTATTTTTAGGATAAGTGGTTATAATCCAGGCTTACACATACAGATATTACATAGATTTATTGCTAGGGTAGAGGACAGAGCGTATTAAGAGTGTTAAAAGTGTCGCTGACTCAAATGAATAATATTGGAGATTATATATGTAGAAAGGATTTTTTCTTACACATTGCGATCGTGCTCATTAACAGAGTTGATGTTCGGTCCAGTTAAGGTCATAAGCTTCGACGAGCGCGATGTCTCAGTCGATATATTGCGGGGGACTTGGGGCAACAGAAGGATAAACAGCATTCACGCTTACAAACAAACATGATTTAAACATAGGCGAGGCCAAGGGCCTGGAATTCCTTTAGCTTTTATCTGAATCTGAGTTGGCCCAATAACAAGTGACCAAGTTTTGTTTAATACAGAAGTAAAGAGGAGAAAGCTTAGATACTGTGGTTAAGTCTGATAAAGTATAAATTAGAATGTATCATTACATTAAGAGCAGCAAAATAAAATACAATGTTATACCAAGAACCGAAATAATACAGGAAATGTGAGTTTTTTAAAAATGAAGTTAGGGTTAACACATAGAACTTGTTTTTAGGGAGCTTTTAGCTAGGATGAGTAATTAAGTATATGCTTACACTCAGTTAAATAAAGTGGTTGTTTTTCTTTGATCCTTTAGTAGAATAAGTGTTTATGATGATTTCTCTTGTGAAAGGTGTTTTGAGGTCAGGGCTGTGACAGCACAGGATGTTGATGATCAGATAAGGCGAGCAACAGGAAATAGAGGTGAAAAGCAGTGCTTTAAGACGGTTAAAATGCTGTAGATTGAGATGAGTGCTGTTTAAGATTATATAGGAACAAAAGTCAGAAAGTTAGAAGATAATTAGGTTCATGCTCATTCATTAAAGAATCCCAAACAAGATAGGGTGAACCAAGTTTGAATAAAGAGAAAATTGACGAACATAAGTCAGGGAAGTGCATAGTAGGGAGAAGGGGTTTTTATCCCTAACAGGAGAAGATTTTCACAAGAGAAGGAGGCAGCCCCAGATGAAAAGGGGGTGGCAAGCTAAAGGAGTCGGGCAGGAGGAAGCCCAGAGTGAAAGGAGAGGTCCCTGACGGCTACAGTGGTGCAGCTGAAAGGGAAAGGTGACACCTTGTTCCATTGGATGCAGTGTGCACCAGCGGAAGAGCGTTGTGTGGGACCAGGAGTGATGCAACACGTAGTTTTGTGTTGACCTCTGGTAGGCCAGAGGTCAAAAAGGGGGAATGTCAGTTCAGGAAAGATGCCCTGGTCAGGATATAATTTGCAACTTCCAAAAGAGCATGCAGACCATTGTAATTTGCAACAGTTCGACTGTAAGTGACAGGAGCAAACATATTGGCAGAGTGGGGAAAACCCCTTCATAATGAAAAGGATTTTAATCTTTATACATGATTGCATTTGTGCTTATTAAAGGAGCTGTGGCTCCTGGTCAAGTGAAGGTCAGGAACTCTTGGCTGACGTTAATGATCGGCCAATACATGGTGAGGATGACAGGGGCTCTGAAAAGGAATTGCAAACACACCTGCTTACATGTCATATTTTTCAGTTATTTGATTATCCTTTATTATTAATATTCTTTAGAGTTAAGTTTTAAGTTTTAATAGTTAAGCAGTCTCGTTTATATTTTTAGTAGCATTGCATTTTTAAGTGTGACATTTAGTCTAGATATCACACATATAGTTTCAGCTGTGTACATGCAGGGCCTTCTGTCTCAGGATGACTGGAGGTGTGAGGTGAGCTGAGGTGCAGAAGGGGTCATGACACCGTACACAGAGCACACACACACACACATACACCCATACACAAGCATAGGAGTAGAATCATTTTAGTAGGTTAGAAGTTAAGATGTGTTTTTGCTGTAACCACAAGTGTGCCGAGGCTGTCAGTTGAGACAGGAAGACGCTAGATATGTCATCGAGATAAGAATCGTTTGTGGGTACAAAACCTGGATGGGGACAAGATAATGTTCTTTTAAACTGTGTCAAAAGTTAACTGAACAGTTGTGGTTTTGAGTTGGCGTATGCTGTATTGAATCTGCCTGGCAACAGGAAAGGGGGGCTGTACCATTTCACCTCTATAAAGCCTTTGTCTTCTTATTGTCAATTAGTTCAATGCTGAAATCTGCTCAGTGTTGAACTCCATGCATGTAACCAATAAATTTTCGCTTTGATCATACCTCGTGGACGAGAGTTGTTTTTGCTTGAGAGCCCTCCGTACTCCTTTCTCCAATTTTTTGAATCCTAACACTCTTCATGCAACATTAGTTCAGCATACATGCCCTCTGGCCCTGGCACTACACCGATCTTTAGTTTTTCTAAGGCATCTCTCCCTAAAAGGTTGACTGGGCAGGATGGGTCATATATACATTGGTTCTTACAACTTCTGCCGCTTTCTTTGTGTACTAGCAACAATCCTTCTGTTAATGATTTAACACTGGTGTGGCCTGACGCAGATTTAACTATCAGAGTGTCACTTGAGTATTTTAAATTTTTGGGCTTTTGATTTAACACGGTTTTACATGCTCCAGTGTCACATAACATGGTTATAGGTTGGCCACTGACATGGATTGTTACTGTGGGTTTGTGTTCAGAACCTAGGAGCCACTGTTCTATGTTGAAAATTTCTGTTTCCTCTTCTGTTTCCTGTTCTAGTCACTTGCTCTGATCCTCACTTCTATTCCTACAGTCTCTTGCAAAGTGTCCTTCCTTTCCGCAGTTATAACAGCGATTATCTTTATCATTTTTGTCCCTTCTATCTCCTCTAAAACCTGCTCTTTTCCTTCCTCTGTTCCTCTGCTGTCCCTGTCTCTGTCCTCTGTATCCACCAGCAAATGCCACGAATCCTGTTTCAGGATCCACAGTGAAAACACCTCCTTTCTCTTTCTTTTTTAGCACTCGGGTTGCATGTTCTGCATACTGCAGAGCATCTGTTAGGTTACCGGTGTTCATTGTCACCCAGTATTTTTCAACATGGGCTCTAACTGGGGGAAGGAGACCGTTTAAGAATGCGTTCTTTAATTGCTGTTGGTATGGTCTCTCTGGGCCTTCTTCATAATCTAGGCCTGAATGCTGTCTAAAAACCGGGCGTAGCCGGTCGAGGAAGTCTGATTCTGTCTCGGCTTCCTTTTGTTTTACTTCTCCTATTTTTGTGTAATCTGCTCTGGGGGCCAGGCGGACTCTAATCCGCTCATACAAGTGTGTTATGGCAGTTTGTAAGTCAGCAGATACGGGAGCTAGGGCCCTACCATGTTCGTCTGATCCTGTAAAATCTTCCCTCACTGTTCCTATTTTTAATCCTAACAAGTCTTGTATCACTTGGAGCATTTCATGGCCATTTAAATACCACTGTCTTCTAATTAACTCGACAGCTTCTCTCCACTGTATGAAGCCTTCATTTAAAGGTGGGACATCTTTGAGTACATTCTATCTTTTTGTGACCATGGTCTAAAAACAAATATGTTTGGGTTCTCATCTCGCTCATTATCTGCACCACCGGTCAGCTGTCCAAATCTAGGATTAGGTGTGGCTATCATTGGGAATAATTCAGAGGGTCCTGGGGGGTCAACACTTCCTCCCATGTCCCTGCCTGACGGATCTTTCCCTATGTCTTCCTGTGGATTTTTATTTACAGTCATACAGTTTAATGCGTTTCGGGCTTGAGCATAGGGGTTAGGTTGGTTGATAAACTGATTTTTTGATTGCGGTTCTGGTGCTGACGGCATCGATACATAAGGGGGTGGCTGTGGGCTTTGTAACGCTGTTCCTTTTTTCTTTTGCCTTTTTTGTCTATTTTCACTACGTCTTTCTTCCTCCTCTTTCCACGCTTTAAAATATTGCAACTCTTGAATACGTTTTGTTTTCTTTTTAGGATTCTTTTCAGTATTTATCTCTGCTTGGAGGGTTTCTTTTAATTTTGTCAATGCGGAGGGGTTACATTTTCCCTCCCATGTGGGACATTTAGTTTTAGATTTCTCCATCTACATGCACTAATTTGTCCGGCGCCTGAACATTTTTTCTCTAACCACTGCTTGTCAGCAGTGAGTTTTGAAGCTTCGTTACCCATTTTAATCCTTTACAACTACACAACTGCGGCACCTTCTCTGGCACAAGAATCGAGAGAGGTAGTTGACACGGCCTTCTACTTTCAAGCTATTCTTGAAAGCGGTGTCAGCTTTACGTGTTAAAAAAACACAACATAAAACACGACCTTTTTCTCTTTTCACCAGTACTTGGGTGACCTACAGTAAACAAATTAGTGGAATAGTTCAGCCTCCTTATTGTGCTGTAAAATCAACTTATTCCACCAACAAAAATAAAACAATAAATACCTTCATGCGCGCGCTAACTTTACCCACTACAGGGGAACTACCAGTCCTATTTCAGACAGGCACTTATTTTATTTTAAAATGCTACCAGCCTTCTTCAGGCGAGCTTTTACATGCTACCAGCCCCTCTCTGGGCGAGCTTACACGGTTTTACGCAACGTGTCTCAGAGTGTCAATATTCACCTGCTTGTTGAGTTATTGCCGGGTTGTCAGGTCTCCCTCATCGACCCCCACCGTCGTGGACCACTTTTAAGAACGCCGGCCAGAACCCGAATTCCACGTCTCTGGTCTTTTATCCTGTACCTGGACAGGAGCTGTCGACAGACTTCAGCGCGGGATTCTCACGACGTCAGGACTCGATGAGGTTTTCCCGTGGGATCACACAAAAGTGTTATGTCTCTCCGGCTCGGAGGACCAAGAAATGTAAGGAGTTTCCCTGTAATGCAACTCAGGTTGGAATAAATGACACTCAGACAGGTTTTACAAATTAACGTGCACACGGGTGAGAGCTCGAGGGAGACTCACACACCCAGGAGCAGTTGTCAGCCTTTATTTATACTCAAGCATGTTTGCGTCTCAGAAACATACAGGAAGAGATAACATACAACTGTGCTGCATGCAGGCTTCCTGTTGAGCTTGCACAGCGTGCAGGCTTCCTGCTGAGCTTGCACAGCTTCCTGCTGAGCTTGCACAACGTAACTTCTCTAGTACAAAAGAGCAAACACATCTAGAAAACCTTAAATGAAATGTACTTCTAAACATAAACATAATAAAATCTTTCAACACTGTCAGTACTCTTGCTGCAGCATTTTGGATTAACTGAAGGCTTTTCAGCGAGTTTTTAGGACATCATGATAATAATGAATTACAGTAATCCAGCCTAGCCTAGCCTCTAATTTTATAGATATTGCACAAACATCTACACTGACTATAAGGTCATTAAGATGAGATGGGAGATGACAGAAAGGTGCTGAGCTGTCAACTGATCACCACCTGTTGGCGAGCTGGATCAGCTGTGGGACTCCAGCATACAGGTACCAAAACCTAACCGGAGTTTACCTCTGACAGTAGCTGACACAAAAATTCAGTTCCGGGAGGAGTTCAATGAGAACATGGAACAAGCCTTTTGGTCCACTAAAGCAGGATGTGCAAGTAGTAATCCACTCACACTGTAAATAGTGATATTGAAATGCTGCTGACCTCAGCTAAGGAAATAGTTAGGTGGTGGAAGAAAAACTCTCAATCTCAGTCGTCTCACTGTCACACCTTATATAATGTAACCAAAGTTTGGGGATGAGGGGACTAGCTCACCTATTAATGATATCACTAATGTGGTAAACAGCTCTTAAGAGGCCAGCTTCCTTAGGTAGATGAGATCAAGACAGCCTCTGCTTCCTTTTTGAAGGGAAATAGTTGCAGGGATCTGACGACAATGTCTCCTGGATGCCTTGTTATTGAGGTATTTAAGGAATGTCCAACTGGAAAGAGGCCCTTAAACAGACCCAGAACACACTGTAGAAAGTTTATCTCTTGGTTGGTTTGGGAACAACTTGACACTGGATGAACTGGAATATCAGCGGATATTCTGCTTATCCAAATTCTGTCTACTCTGATGTGAAGACTCACATTTCAGGTACAAAGAAGGAGTTTTTCAGCGTTACTCTGAGACAGGATATTTCCCATTTTAGAGATACTGCGCAAATGGAAGAAAGCAGTCCTGCATATTTGTTTAATATGTGAATTGAAGGACATATCCTGGTCAAAAATGACTCCAAGGTTCTGTCAGGAAATCAATATCCTTAGTATCCTTATTTTTTTATTATGTTGTTTTATGTACTTTAATAATGAAGGCTTGTAGAGCAAGGCCACCTTTGACTTACAAACTAAGTGCTCAGCCAGACTGAAAAACAGGAAGTTCTAGTGCACAGGCATATTAATAAATCAGACACAGAAAAGAGGAACTTTCCATATAAGCAATGTTTGAAACATGTGTGATGTGTGTGACATGTGAAGTACAGAAATAACACCATATAAGACACAGCTTATGATTCTAATGTTAGAGAGCTCTTGCAACTGGTGTTTGAGCTGTGCAGGGGTCTCTCTCTTCCGGAAGATGATTGAATAAAAATAAATATAAATGTTTTAACACACTATGAGTCAGTTTTCTCTGTTTTGTCATGGGGACAAAAGAATCGGGGTTCAATAGTTCCTCACAGTGTTACTGGAGGCCAAGGTAATGCCATCCAGAGTAAAAATCTGGTTAGATACCATATTTCTAAGATTTTCTGGGCCGAGTACAATAACCTCAGTTTTGTCTGAATTAAGAAGCAGAAAGTTAGCGGCCATCCAGGTCTTTATGTCTTTAAGACATTCCTGCAGTTTAACTAATTGGTGTGTGTTACCTGGCTTCATGGAGAGATAGAGTTGGGTGTCATCTACATAGCAGTGAAAATGTATGCTGGGGGTTTTAAAATAATGGCCATGTAGAGCCACTACATCCAAAATAGGTTTTCTATAAGGCGCATCTGTATGCGTTATTGTAGGGTCTACCTTACAATATAAAGCGACTTGAGGTGACTGTCGTTGTGATTTGGAGCTGTATAAATAAAACTGAATTGAATTGAATAGTAATCTGTGGCTTCCTACAGTGGGATGCAAAAGTTTGGACAAACTTGTTAGTAGTCATTATTTTCCTGTATAAATCGTTGTTTGGTACAATAAAAAATGTCAGTTAAATATATTTAAGAAGTGAAATGAAGTTTATTGGATTTACAGAAAGTGTGCAATAATTGTTTAAACAAAATCAGGCAGGTGCATAACTTTGGGCACTGTTGTCATTTCATTGATTCCAAAACCTTTAGAATAGGGCTGGGTATCGTCACTGATTTCTAGAATCAATTCGTTTCTGATTCACAAAGTCCCGAATCGATTCGATCCACGATCCGATTAAATTCGATTTGAATCTGGGAAATTTTGACAGTCAGAAATATTATAATTCAGATCAGTACATTTACATATTTTTGTATCTATAAAAAGGAAGCTGACACACGCAAGACTTTATCAAAGGTGTAAGCGTCACAGCAGATGCCTTTGTGTCAAAGTAGCTGAAGATAAAACACAGAAAAACATGAAGGTGGTTTTCCTGGCCTGGGATTTTATAAAAATATTCTGCAGTACAACAAACACGAAAGAAAACCATTAATCAACATATGAATGTTACCTCTGACATTACAGCGGTTTTATTAGAGACACAGCTAAGCGTTTTGCATTTTGCATAATTTTAAAAAGTTTAAATTTGTTCAGCATTGAACGGCAGAAACGGCCGACAGCGCTGTAAACAACGGTAGACTTGTGCGTAACAAGCAAACGAAAAATGAAGAAAACAGACTTTTAGACGGGAAACTGTTCTTGAAGTACAGAGAGAGAGAGAGAGAGAGAGCTGTGCATGAAGTGTGATTTTATGGTGGTGGAAGCATGACGATGTTTATGTGAAGCGTAGTTTGGATCTTCTTTAGCTGCTGGTTCGGTCAATATTGTTTGGAGAGAGATCAAACTAACACAAAGCGCAGACCCGCCGAAACATCAGAGTCAGCGAGCTGTCGGCTTTCAGCCCCGACTGTGTCCATGCAGTTGTTGTGCCAAAAAGTGATTGTCTGCCAGAAAGTGATTGCCGACCGCAGGAGCGCGCGCAGCCGCTTAAGCGGCAGCGCCCGTCAGGTGAGAAAGGCGACATTTCACTGATTCTGATCCGCAGGTCCGCGCTGTGTTTACGTCCTTGTGCAGAATCCGTGTACCTTCTCTCATTTACTGTCTTAGCTGTTTGGTGGTTGTTGAAATTTTGTGAGGTTTCACCTGAGATTCTGGCGTTTCGGGCAAAATAAATTTATATTAAAAAATCGATTCAGGATTTTAATGAATCGATTTCACGTTATCCAAGCCAGAATCGATTTTAATCGATGAATCGATTATTAAAACCCCTACTTTAGAACTAATTATTGGAATTGAAATTGGCTTGGTAAGCTCAGTGACCCCTGACCTACATACACAGGTAAATCCAATAATGAGAAAGAGTATTTAAGGGGTTCAATTGTAAGTTTCCCTCCTATTTTAATTTTCTCCGAAGAGTAGCAACACGGGGGTCTCAAAACAACTCTCAAATGACCTGAAGACAAAGATTGTTCACCATCATGGTTTAGGGCAGACTTTCCCAAAGTGTGGGGCCCGCCCCATAGGGGGGGTGGGGTGGCAGCGCCATTGCATGGGGGGGGGGTATGAAAGGGGGGGGACAAAACGCTTGGAGACTGCTAGCACAGGGCGCCCACAGAAACGCAAAGCAGGAGATGAAGCATAGCTGAATATGTTTCCAAACCAACTTCATTCTAAGCCAAAGACTAGAAAATATGGTGAAGCATATCAATCAATCAATCAATCAATCAATCAATCAATCAATCTTTATTTATAAAGCACTTTTCATACAAACTGTAGCACAAAGTGCTTTACATGGTTAAAAGCAGCCCACCCCACCCCACCGTCCCACTCATTCCCCGCACTGTCATTAACAGAAGCGGTAATGATACACATATAAGTATAAACAGAGTAAGAAGATAGAAAATGAATAAGAATCATAGGTATTAGGTAAAACTAAATGAATAATATAAATAGAATAACAGGATAGAATAAATAAGCATTAAATAAATAAGCGTTAGTTAAAAGCTAAATTAAAAAGGTG
>NW_027052294.1:0-15462 GCF_036321145.2 Pelmatolapia mariae | reverse complement strand
AAAAGGCAAAGGCAGGGGGGGGACAATCTGCACAGTCTGTTCAAATCAACAAGTCCCCCACGAATGAAGACTCCTCAGCCTTTTATACTCTCAGGTAATTGCAGGCAGCTGTGTCATTGGTCTGTCGTACTCAAGGCTCCTGCAGCAGCCAATGGTGTGAGTGGTCTGGCACACTCTGATCTGCATGAAGTTGGGGCGGGCATAGGTCCGGGCCAGCCAATCCCCTGTGAGTCCTGGAACACTTTGATTTCCATAGAGGAAGGCGGGGCCACCTGAGGCCAGAGGTACTAAAACACCCCTCCCCTTAAAATACCAACTATGTTGGGCAGAGGCAGACATTAGAGTGAACAAAAACAAAGAACAAACACAGCAACACATGTTTACAACCGGGACAGACCATCAGCTAAAACATTTTCAGACCCCTTTTTGTGGTGAATACTTAAGTTGTATTCCTGCAACAACAGAGCCCAGCGCATAAGGCGCTGGTTATGATTAAACATGCGAGCAAGGAACACGAGTGGGTTGTGGTCGGTGTACACAACAAGAGGTACATGCTGGACCTCAGGTATACGTGAAAGTGCTGAAGAGCCAACAACAAAGCCAGGGTCTCCTTTTCAATGGTGGAGTAGTTTAACTGATTTTTATTGAACTTGCGGGAAAAGTAACAAACGGGGTGGTTCAAACCCTGCAAGTCTTCTTGCAACAGCACTGCCCCAGCCCCAACAGCACTGGCATCAACCTCAAGTTTGAATGGTCGCGTCAAATCAGGTGCAGTTAACACAGAAGTGTGGCATAGGAGGGATTTTGTACTTTCAAGGTACCCAAGTAAATTTAAGTAAGTGAGTAAAATAAGTAAGACAAGTACTTTATCACTTACTCTGAGGTGTCTTTTGAGAGAAGCCTTATCATAAGTGCGTTTCATTTTTCTTTGTGAAACAGCAATGAGCTGCTCAGTCAGAGCATTGGCCTGACCCCAGTCCACACTTCCTGCACCAGGTGGGTACCATTGACACATTAGCACATCATGTTCTACAAAATAGGCTTGTTGCTCTTTATTGACTTGCTCAGCACTTACCGTACGTTTGAAACAGCTCTGCAGTGTTTCATCAGCTAATTGAGAAGCTGACAGCTGGTCTCTAGTCAAGGGCAGCGAAGAGACCTTAGGAAATGGATCAGGCTCCTCAGGTTTCACTGAGTCTGGGGGTGACAGAATATTGTTTCTTTTAGTTGGTACTTCATTCTCCTCGGAAAATGAGGACATCAACACCGAATCAGAGAGGGCAACATCAGTATCTTTACGAGCTTGTGCTCGAGTAATCGCAGAGGCTGGATACAGCCCAGGGTGCATGGAAACATCAGAGGATTTCTGATTCAGGGGGTTGTCTAAAACCTCCAGACGAGGGAGCACTAACCCTCCCGCAATATCATTGCCCAACAACATGGCCACACCCTCTATTGGCAAGGCCGGGCAAACAGCAACAGGGAAAAATCCTGTAGCAAGTTTTGATTTGATAAAAACTCTGTGAACTGGTCTGGGAGCGTAACCCATCTCTATCCCCCGTAGAACAGAATTAAAAACCACATTCACTTTCAGCAGAAAATGGTAAAACACTTGAGAGGATGACAATTTGAGAACCTCCAGTTTCCCTTAAAATATGCACAGGTTTTAAATCAGATGGATTTTCTGTTAGCGATTACTGAGCCATCAAAAATGAATGGTTCGAAACAGGGGTCCGGCACCTTACCACCACAACCATGGACCTCATTACGGGCCTCAGCTTTTACAAAACCCACCCCTTTGGGTTGCTGAGCATTTGATGTTTTGCATTTTAAGGCTAAACAGTCAGCAATCACATGTCCAGTTTTATGACAGTAAAAACATTCACGGTTTTCCCTGGAACCAGACACTTTAGCCGTGTGGGGCTGTTGCACAGTGCTAACCCGTGGCTTCTCACTGCCCGTAAACGAGGCTTTATGAGTGAGCACGAACTCATCAGCAAGAACAGCAGCAGATGCGAGTGACGTCACTTTCTGTTCATTTAAATATAGCACAATACGCTCAGGAATGCATTTCTTAAAATCCTGTAACAAAACTAATTCGCGCAGAGCGTCATAGTCACTCGCTTTTGAAGCAACACACCACTTATCAAAGAGAATCCCCTTTCTCTAGCAAACTCCACATAAGTTTGGGTTGGCAATTTCTTTTGCTGACGAAACCTCTGCCTATAGGCCTCGGGGATTAACTCATATGCCTGCAAAACAGCTGTTTTAACACACGAGTAGTCTAAACTGTCCTTTAAAGAAAGCGCAGCCACCACCCCTCTTGGGCTTTGCCGGACAGTTTGCACTGTAACAAAAGAGGCCAAATCTCACTAGGCCACTGCAACGCGCCAGCGATACGTTCAAATACTGCAAAGTATGTATCAAACTCAGTTTCTCTAAAAGTGGGCACTAAAGAAATGCACTTATCGATTTTAAAAGCAGAAGCGGACGAGGAGGTGGGACCGGAATTGTCAGCAGAGACAGATGAGGCTTGAGACTGAGACTCCAGCTCAAGCTTTCGGAGCCTAACGGCTTTGTCTGCCTCTATCTCCAGCCTTCTTATTTCGAGCTGAACCAGCCTGTTCTGAGCCTTCTCCTCAGCCTCCAATTGGAGACGTGCCAGCCGCACCTTCAGCCGAGCTCCTTCTCTGCCTTCTGAACTCCCAGAAGAGAGTGGATCATAGCGAGGAAGCGTGCGCGGTGTTTTTCCCCGCTCATCCCCCTCACCATCCCCACAAGAACCATTTTGGCCCTCTTCAACTACGGCAGCTTGGCTTGGCACACCCAGAGACCACAGGGCAAAACAGGCGCTTCAAGCACACCAGCTCCCACCAATTAGTAAACCACTAAAGCTTTTAAATCACACTTACGAAGGGTTTTTGAAACCTGCAGCTGAAAGTGATCCACAATTTGCAGCAAATCATTTTTGCGACAGCTATTAATAATCTCAAGAGATGGGGCATCTATAAAGTGCTGTAAACAAAACGCAGCCGACATAGCGCCTAAAGTGATAGAGATACTCTAAAACAAACACCTCCCCTTCTTTTTTTTTTCCTTCTTTTTTTTTTTAACCCCCCTCCCAGGAACAAAGACCCCCTATGAGGGATCCTGGACGAGCCCCCACTTATGTTACGACCCGGCTCTGCTAGGCGACAGTGGATGTAGCATAAATGAGCCCAGAGACCAGGGGGTTAGGTCAAAAGAAAAACATAAGTTTTATTAACACAACTGAAAACCGTTAGTGAAACTCACTAGGCAGTAGGGGGCTTTAAACAAACATAACAAACAGCTCATGCATTCAAATAACGCTAATATAAAACTAGTCATCTAATGACAATCACCTAAACATCTCACAGGTGGCTACTCCAAAACAAAGGCTCAAAAGGGCAGCAGTACAAAGGCAGGGGGGGGGAACAATCTGCACAGTCTGTTCAAATCAACAAGTCCCCCACAAATGAAGACTCCTCAGCCTTTTATACTCTCAGGTAATTGCAGGCAGCTGTGTCACTGCTCTGTCGTACTCAAGGCTCCTGCAGCAGCCAATGGTGTGAGTGGTCTGGCACACTCTGATCTGCATGAAGTTGGGGCGGGCATAGGTCCGGGCCAGCCAATCCCCTGTGAGTCCCGGAACACTTTGATTTCCATAGAGGAAGGCGGGGCCACCTGAGGCCAGAGGCCGTAACACTCCCCCTCCCCTACAACACTGCTCTGCTGTGGTTTGTTGTGGTGTGGCCACGTGACTCAGCAGAAGCTTTTTTTTTTTGTTTATTTTTGGTGTCCAAAACTTATAGAAGCAGTGTAAACGGGTCCATACAGCAAATGATATACTAAAAGAAACGTACTTAATTTTGTTATCGATACAGTATTTATTACAGGTCCTCCATGCATTCTCCTGCTGTATATCATTAAATAAGGAAGAGCAGGAGTGTTTAGAAGCAGAGACAGTAACATAACTAATTAGATTACTAGTATTGTTCTTTCTCTTTCAACACATCAGTGACAAAAATATATATAGCTGTGATAAATTCTTCTAAACTGAAGGCTAAATCATTAACAGCAGAGCTTGGTAGCAGTATGAGGACACTTTTTGCTACAGCATCCAAAACTACAGCATATTCTTTTGGTTTTATGGATAGGACTTTGGAGCGTGATGTCACGGGAGCGGGGCAACTCCCCCTCCCGCCATGACAGTAGGCCAAAGAAAGCACACAGAAGCGTCAGCTATGGTTCGTACGTGCTGTGTTGCAACGTTAGATCACACGATAGGGAAGGCAAGAAGCTGGAAAATGGGCTCTCTTTTCATCGTTTCCCCTCCTGGAGGCAACGGGAGGGATCTCATGTATCCGATATTACTAAACGAAGACGTCAGGCTTGGATTGCAGCGGTCAGACGAGCGGATATCGAGTTCTCTGCCATCCCCAATTTTTTGTTGGTTTGCTCGCGGCATTTTCTTTCCGGTGAGTTCTAAATAAATTCATATCTCTCTTAATAGGCTTTTAGTGTTATTTTGAATGCGCTGAGGTCCTAGATAATTAGATAAACATCCTAATGTGTGATGCTGCAGAACCACGTCATGTTGACGGAGTAGCGTATTATTTGGCATTATTGCAGGCAAACCAGCATATGAAATATGAAACAGAAAAGAAAAGTATGTTTATTTTTTTTTATTCAAGATCTGTTCACATGTACTTAGCAAGTACATACACATGAAATGCAAACTATTTACATGGCAACGCACAGCTGGCAACCTCTGGCTGTATCTTGGTCATATGGTCAACGTACTCACAATGTGGAGGCTTAAAAACGGCCAAATCTTGTACCCAACCGTTTGTGAATTAGATGTGCGCCTCCAGGAATTTATAATTCCGCAAATGATTCACCGTGTATGCGCTAACTCCACAGACAAGGTACGCGAAGATATCGGGATAGGACAACGGCGGTAGGCCGTCTGGGTTTCCACTCCACTGCCTTTTTTCATACAGGTCCACATTACCGATGCACGCTATTTTTTCCATGTACCGTCTCTTGGCGTCTGGGCGCAATCGTTCGCGATACAGCCCTTTGTCTTTTGCGCTGATTTTAAGCATGGTTCTGGCAGTCCTGCTATCAACACAGTGTGTTTGTTTTGATTTGTGGCCTTCTGACATGGCGCCGCGATCCCACAATGCACTGCAGCGTGACGTCAACTCCAAAGCCCTATAATTTAATTTGTCCAGAAATTATTTGTATGATAACAAAAATATTAAATGGGTGTCCTTATTGTTCCATATTAAGTACAGTGGAACCCCGACTTACGAATACCCCATTTAACAAAATATTCAAGTTACGAAGGCACTTAACTGCAATATTTCTGCCCGTGTTACGGCAAAATGTCCGCGTAACGAAATCCGCTGGCTCTGATTGGCTGAGCCCAGAATGCCTTCCGAATCGTGTGACAGCCCCCTTGGCTTTCGTACTTGCGCTTCGCTGTTCCACTTGAACGACGTATTGTTGTTGCAGTTAGCAATTAGCCTATAGCCTATCCTTCACTCAAAAGGTACGATGGGTGTCTCGACTTACGAAAATTTTCGACTTACGAAAGACCCTTGGGAACGAATTAATTTCGTAAGTCGGGGTTCCACTGTATTTGTGTAGGGAGAAAACAGTTAAAATATGACACATGATACACAGTAATATGTGTTTGAATACAACCTGAAACCTGTTAATGTTCTGATTTAACAGGAGATTTCTCCACATGCAGGACAGAGAAATTCCTGCCTTTAACGCAAAAAGTGGACTTTTTTTTTTTTTTTTACAGTGAATCAACCATCAGTAAAAGTGTAATTTATTTAGTTAAATTTCAGTGAATATGAATTATCTCCAGGGGGTAAAAAGGGTTGGAGCTCAGCAGTAGTCAGAAGAGGCAGATGAGATGATGAAGAAGAGAGTGTTGAGGGGGGAAAGGCCAGTGAGCTCATGTAAATGCTGCTTCTGCTGTAAATGCTCCATGATTTTCATTTCTATCCATCATCTTGAACACAGACTATAAATGTACTCACTTCATTATTGTGTGATTTGGTTTCTTCACGTCTCCTCAGTGCAAATAAAGGACTGTTAGAGTGTGTGCTGTGTGTTTTTCTGAAGCATGACAATCCTTTCCAACAAGTATTTCCAGCTGTTTGTCTCCCCTCTGCACTTTAGTCTTTCCTCTTGACATGTCTGTGTTTGTCCACCAGGTGTCTCCCTCAGCTCATTTTCTCCAAATCAGAAGCATCAGATTTGTGGAGACGCTCTGCCTGCATGCTGTTTTTTTTTTTTTTTTTTTTTTTTTTGAACAGCGCATTGGTTTCTGCGTCCTGATTGGCTGTAGATCATTGTCAATAAATCTCATGCCGTGTCTCCTGTACAGTACAGAATGAATTTTGAACTTTGAGAGTGTTTAAACAAGTTCATGTATGTCTGAGAAAAGTGTATAAAGCGTGTAGTTAGGGGTTTTACAGCTTTAAAACATCTATAATAATTGCAACTTCGCAGATTTCACCTATCGCCTAGATTTGGTTTTGGCATTGGTGGGGACGGATGATTCAACCACTGAACCCTGCCCTGTTTCTTTTTTTTCCCTTTTTGTCTTTGCTTCTTGATAAAAAAAAGGAGAAATATACTTGCCTACATATGCTACTCTACATACTTTTAAATTATTTTAAATTACAATTCATAGTTTTATATGTGAATTATATAATGTTAAATTACTATTAAACAAATGACTAAGTATTTAAGCCTTAGTTTATTTGAGCCATATTCCATATAAATCAGGTATCATACAAAAATAAAAATAGAGTCATGACAATAAAAGAATATGACTTTAAGGACTTAACAATATTACTTCAGTTATAGTACACCAACATCTCTGATACATTAGCACTAAGGGAACACTGAATGACCTGGTGGTTTTTGTCCATAAAACTACTCATCTAAGATTACCACAAAGTAAAAGATCTCTCAGCAAAATCATGCAACATTTTAGGCACACTGTTGCCCCGATCAAATCAGTGAGCTGGGATGTTTTATTCTAAACATGAACTACTGTTACAGCAAAAGACATAGACTACTGGTGTCCCACACAACAACTCAATGTCCACTATGTGAAGGAGCCAAACACATGCCTTCTCCTCTTGTTAACTGAGATAAACTGCTGGCATATTTGTTTTACATCTATACTGTCCAGTCTCTCCTGGTGAACATGGCATACAGCAGCATTGTTTAATCTCATTTGAGTCATTGTTAACCTTAGCCATGTTTTTAGTCTTCTGAGACACTGAAGCTTCTTTCAGCCTCAGTACATGCGTTTTATCCTCAGATTAAAATTATTATTATGTGCCCCACCTTTGGCCCTGGCTCCTCCCCTCTGACTGCACTAGGACATATTGCCACCTGATAAAATAACACATGGATTTGTGCCATATAAAAAGTGAGACATGTCAATTCAGATTCTTTGTCAAATATACACTAATGAATCAATTTACATCAGCAGCCTAACAATTGTCATGATAATAAATACTAGTTAATCTATAGCACCAAATCATCAGTCAGTCACCTGTGACCTCGCCTCTTCACCTCTGTCTGAGCTACAACATGGCAGAGCTGCCTCTGTCACCTGATAAATAACAGCGAGACACTCCAAATACATGCAGTCACACATGTGCTTCAAATACAGTCATGAACCACCAAGTCATCATCACATTTCACCTGTGATCTTGTGTCACCATTACTCTCTGAGCTTTGTGTTGGTTCTTCTGTCACCTGACAAATAGGACATACATGACAATAAGAATAAAATGTGTAGCTGCTTCAGTGTTTCTGTTAATTTGTGCAGATCTTGACTCGTCAGTAATGTTTGTAGGGTGACTTGATGCATTCTCAATCATCCAGGAAAGTAAATCTCCAAAAGTTGAATCTGTTCATCTGGACGTAGCGTTTTGTGGGAGAAACGTTTCGTCACTCATCCAAGTGACTTCTTCAGTCTCAGCTGACTGCAGGTTTCCCCAATCTTATAAACAGTACATTTGCATAATGACTGAAAGCAGCCCACTGAAGGAACAATGGGCTGGGAGGTTAATTCCTCCATCATGATTATGCAAATTCTCATGACCACTGATCAAAACCCACTGATCAATGGCCATGAGTACCATTCACAGAGAGTTGGGGAATGGCTGCAAAGGTGAAACCATGGTCTCCTACGACGTTACATCTCTCTTCACTTGCATCCCAGTCACGGAAGCGTTGGAGGTAGTCCGTAAGAGATTACAGGATGACACCAACCTCAGCAACAGGACCACTCTCAGCATCGACCAAGTGTGTTTGCTTTTGGAAATGTGTCTTCATTGCACCTACTTCACATACAAGGGTCAGTTCTACAGGCAGAAACATGGGTGTGCCATGGGCTCCCCAGTTTCACCCATCGTGGCCAATTTGTACATGGAAGAAGTGGAAAAGATGGCTTTGTTATCCTACCCTGGAACGCCACCAAGCCATTGGTTCAGATATGTCGATGACACCTGGGTGAAAATCAAATCTGAGGACGTACTACACTTCACTGATCACATTAACTCGGTGGACCGACACATCAAATTCACCAGGAAGGATATGAAAAGTGGCAGGTTAGCCTTCTTAGACTGTGAGATTTCCATCAGTAATGGGGGACATCTAAAAGCTGACGTGTACCGTAAACCTACACATATGGATCAGTATCTAAGGTTTGACTCTCATCATCCACTGGAGCACAAACTGGGTGTCATCAGGACGCTACAACACAGAGCGAACACCATCCCCACAGACACAGCGGCTAGGGAGGCAGAAGAACAGCACATCAAGAAGGCCCTGAATAAATGTGGTTATCCCAGCTGGACTTTTGTCAAAGCTGGAAAGGCACCTAAAGAAAGCTCCAGCCGATCCAGGAGAGAAGGACAACCGCTGCCCAAGCGTAAACCTGTAGTGATCCCATATGTGTCAGGAGTATCGGAGCAGTTGAGACGCATTTTTTCTAAACACCGGGTCTCTGTGGCTTTTAAACCCCAAAACACGCTGCGCCAAAAATTGGTCCACCCCAAGGATCGGGTCCCCCGACACAAACAGAGTAACATAGTGTACGCTGTTAAGTGCCAGGAGGATTGCCAGGATTTATACATCGGGGAAACCAAACAACCTCTGGCGAAGCGGATGGCACAACACAGAAGAGCTACCTCGTCAGGCCAGGACTCTGCAGTCTATTTACACCAACAGGCCAGTAAATGGTAAATGGTAAATGGACTGGTTCTTATATAGCGCTTTTCTACTCATCTGAGCACTCAAAGCGCTTTACACAACTTGTGCATTCACCCCATTCACACCCATTCGCACAAGCACATCTTTTTAAGTGCTTCATAGCTAACATTCACACACATTCATACTCCGATGGATGCATCGGAGAGCAATTTGGGGTTAGTATCTTGCCCAAGGATATTTGGCATGTAGACTAGGGGAAGCCAGGAATCGAACCACCAACCTTCCGATCAGTGGATGACCTGCTCTACCACCTGAGCTACAGCCACCCACGACACTCTTGGACACTCTTTCTATGATGAGGATGTACACATCCTGGACAGGGAAGAACGCTGGTTTGAGCGCGGAGTCAAGGAGGCCATTTATGTGAAAAGGGAAAGACCATCTCTGAATCTAGGAGGGGGCCTAAGGGTACATCTTTCACCATCTTACAACGCTGTGATTGCAGCCATTCCCCAACTCTCTGTGAATGGTACTCATGGCCATTGATCAGTGGTCTTTGATCAGTGGGTTTTGGTCAGTGGTTGTTGATCAATGGTCATGAGAATTTGCATAATTATGATTAAGGAACTGACCTCCCAGCCCATTGTTCCTTCAGTGGGATGCTTTCAGTCATTATGCAAATGTACTGTTTATAAGATTGGGGAAACCTGCAGTCAGCTGAGACTGAAGAAGTCACTTAGATGAGTGACGAAATGTTTCTCCCACAAAACGCTATGTCCAGATGAACAGATTCAACTTTTGGAGGTTTGTAGGGTGAGTGCATTTTTAAAACAATTAGTGCAAACTGCACTACAAGGTGGAATATTTGCAAAATCATGACTACCTCGTCATATTTTGTCTCAAAAATTAACCCTATGAATATGTCAGTACCATTATGATGAAATTATTATGTCACCAACATTTTAACGTTAGACATAATTTTAACAGCCTCTGTAAACTAATATCCTGGCTTGCTCGAGGCTGCCGTTTTCTCTGACAGTTTCAATCAAAATTAGAAATGCTACTCTGAGACTGAGAGAACTAATAGTGCTGCCTGTTGTGCAGTTAGTTTCCAAAACACGTTATTCATGGTTGCATACAATTTTAGACTGATGTGGGCCAAAGCCTAGCATAGCCTGTGACGTTATTATGACGGACACATTTTATGAGCGAACTTGACTTTAAGTGACTTACAGGTTTCTTTGAAAAATACTATCTTATATCCAGGTTCTTCCTTTTTGCTGCCATCGTCCTCTCCTCCTTGCAGGTCCTCGCTTGTTCAGTGTTTTATTTGTTCCTGAGTAAATCAGTTTAGCTGAGATTCAGTTACAGTTTTCACACCGCAGAATAAACGTCAAACTTAAAACTGATTAAACAAAAATGTGAGATGGTAGAGATTTTACGCCAATGTCCTATTATAGTTTAGGGAGCAAGGAGCAGATGGCTGAGTTTATTAAACTCCACCGAGACAGCGGTGACGCAAATCTGAAGGCTAGACCGTCCATTTTCACAGCCTTCTTAGGCTTTGGAGGACCCGACCCACGTAGACTGTGAAGGCCGGGACCTCCGAAGGATGCAGCCCCTGAATTGAGACACAGCCTGTGCTTCACTCCAGGAAGAGGAGCGGTATGAGAGCGATACTGTGTGTTTCACCTTTTTTAATTTATTCCTGACCTCAACTTTTAAGCTTGGTAATGCTTTCTTCTATATAAATAAATTGAAAATCCCGCATTAATGAAACCAGACATAAATGTCTCATGGTTGTAATCACATCACCAGATTCTGCTGTATCAATTAAAGCATATATGTAACAGGGTTAGGTTAGCAGAATCATGCTGGCTAACATAACCGTGTTTTATTGTTGGTTGTCCAGTTTTGTCAGTAGAGTCTGCACACATGATTACACATGTCCCTGCAAAAAGTTTATAACTCAAAAGCATTGCATTTTGTTTTGGTTTTTGCATTTAGCTGCTGCAAGAGAAATAACCATGTTCCTTATGTAAAAATAATTTTTTTTCCTCTTTTTGTTTCTTTGTCCAAACAGAGATTGTTGCAAGCAGCAATTTGTCCCCATTACCTCCACGTTTCTTCTTCATATTTCAATTCAATTCAATTTCTTTATTGTCCCACAAGGGGAAATTAGTTTAGCAGCAGGATAAAAATAAACAGAACAATACTATAAAATAATAATGACAATAATAATGATAGAAAGTTCAAGGACAAGTATTTGCCATTAAGGAGACAAGACGCAGTAGGGATAAAAGAGACCTGGAGTCTTTTAGTCCTCCACGGAGGTACTCTAAAACGGCGGCCGGAAGGCAACAACTCAAACTCACTGTGAAGTGGATGGTTCACACAATTAATAATAGAATGAGCCTTTCTAAGCACATTTCTATTGTAGATGGCCAAAAGTCCATCTTGCCAGCGCCCTGAAATTTTGCTAGCAGTTTTTACCAGAAGTCCCAACCGATTCTTATTCTTCACCGTCAGGTTACCAAACCACGCAGCGATACAAAAAGACATCACAGATTCGATAAAACTTCGATAAAACAAGGACAACATCTCAGATGAGACATTAAAGGATCTCATTTTCCTTAAAAAGAACAGTCTTTGTTGAACTTTTTTAGTAGTGGCATCAGCATGAGATTCAAAACACAATTTATGGTCAAGTACCACACCTAGATATTTATAACTCTCAACTATCCCAATATCGGCGGTTTTAATGATAGTAGGTGATGAGCTATAAGAGGACTTCCTAAAATCAATAATCATGTCTTTAGTTTTTGACACATTAAGTGAAAGGAAGGACTCATCACACCAAGCCACAAAATCATCTACAACCTGTCCATGGCCTGACTCATCCCCCACTAGAAGACTGACAATCACTGTGTCGTCAGCAAACTTCAGGATGTGTCTGTTCGTGAAATTGCTGCGACACTCATTTGTGTACAGAATGAACAGAAGGGGAGAGAGGCAACAACCCAGTGATCCAGTAGAGGAGGAGAGCACATCAGAAAATACATGATTCACCCTCACACATTGTGACCTATTGGTCAGAAAGTCTATCACCCAGCCGACCAGACTAGTGTCAAGCTTAAAATGATTGTAAAGCCTGTCAGCAAGTAAGAGGGGTTGAATTGTATTACCCTGCATGGGTGTGAGGGGCCTCAACATGCTTATACAAGAGATGCAGGAGTGTGACAACAGCATCCTCCACACCTCTCCCTGCTCTATAGGCAAACTGGAAGGGGTCAAGATGGTGTTCAACCTGCATTAAAATCTCCTTCTTAATTATCTTCTCAAATGACTTCATCACTAAAGAAGTCAGAGCCACAGGCTAAAATCATTCAGTGCCTTAGGAGAACTGCCCTTAGCAACAGGAACAATAATAGCATGTTTCCAAATCTTAGGTACTGTCTGTAGCTCTAAAGAAAGTGAGAAGATATAGTGAAAAATCCCACTCAGCTGATCAGCACAAGTTCTCAGTACCTGTCCACAGATGTTGTCAGGTCCAGGACTCTTGCTTTTGGTGTGTCTAAAAAGATTAGCTACCCCCCTCTCATCAATACAAATTGATGGGGGAGTGATAGTCTTTTCCCTCTGTGTGCTGGTCTGCCTAGAACAGTCATAGTTCTCAAAACGAAGGTAAAAACTGTTAAGACTGTCTGCCAGATGTTTGTCAGAGGTAAACCCCTCTAAGGTAATGCTACTTTTACTTTCTGTGTGTAGCCCTGCCATTGTTTTCATACCAAGCCAAGCTCTTTTGAGGTTGTTACTGCTGAGTTCTGCCTCAATCTTATTTCTGTACCTCATCTTGGCAATCTTTATTGCAGCCCTCACCCCCTTCCTCAATATTCTCACAGTGGGAACGTCTCCCTCGTTAAAAGCAATTTTCCTTTTAAGAATCAGATCCTTAATATCTTTAGAGAGCCACGGTTTGTTATTAGGGAAAGTCTTAGATTCTCTGACTGGAATCACGGAGTCTTTGCAAAAGGAGATGTAGCTACACACCACATCGGTGAGTTCATCCAAATCAGAAGAGCTCTCTTGAAACAGGGACCAGTCAGTGCAATCAAAACACCCTTGAAGGGCAACACAATTGTCTTTTGTCCAGACATTAGTCCGCTTCACACAGGCCTTCTCCCTCCTAATCACAGATCTGTAAGCAGGGAGGAGGTGAATAACATTGTGATCCGAAGAACCTAGCGCAGGTCCAGCCACAGACTTATATGCCCCCTTAATTGGTCCATAACACAAATCCAGCGTTTTGTTATGCCTTGTAGGACAAGTGACATATTGAAAGAAATTGTTCAGTGATTTCTTAAGATTACAATCGTTAAAATCACCAAGAATAAAATTAGGAGCATCCGGAGAGAGAGTCTGCAGATTGTGTACCACTTTAAAAATGGCGTCAGCAGCAACTTTAACGTCCGCTTTAGGATGAATGTAAACAACAGTGACAGAGATTTGAGGGAACTCCCTCGGTAAGTAAAAGGCCTGACAGATACTGAAAGGAGCTCGATGTCAGGAAGACACAACCGCTCCCGCACAGTAAAGTTATTGCACCAGCCCTGGTTGATATACAAACATACCCCTCCTCCGTGAGATTTGCGTGTTACTCCACAGTTCCGATCCAATCTCACAGGGGTCCCAAAGCCGCTGATTCGCAGTGAAGCTGTCCATATCGGTCAGCCATGTCTCGGTAAGCGCCATCAGACAAGCCTCCCTGTATTCCCGTAGATGCAGCACATTTCCTTGTAATTCATCCGTTTTGTTCCTAAGAGATTGGACATTGGCCAGAATCATAGAAGGCAGAGGAACACGATTCTTCCTCCGAAGTATTCTTACACGCTGACGCACGCCGCCTTTCTTTCCGCGTTTTCGCAAGCGGCGGGGCTTTCCAAAATTAGTCTTTGACCGGGCAAATAAATCCTCACCAAGAATCACATCTGTCCGAGAATTAGAAGAGTCGTACATAGACAAACAGGACCACCGTAATCCAAGTAGTTCCTTGCGTGTGTAAGTGATTGTCAGTGAGAGTGAATGACTCCAGGTGAATATCGCCAACAACAATAAAACTAAGGTGTAGAAGATCTCCATCTCGGCCAAAAGTTAAAACCACGGTTAAGAACAGAGTTAAAACAAAGTTGAAAACAAAAAGAAAGAAAAGAAAGATAAAGAGAAAGAAAACGCCAATAAACACCTGCTGCAGGTCGCCACAAGAGCAGCGCCCCTCCCACTATATGAACATAAACAGCTCTTTTAAGAGCCATTCCTGTACTTATCTCTGCATTTCTCTCTCTTTCTCTCTCACACACATATACACTAACAAACACACACACACACACTTTCTTCCTCTTGTTTCTCTTTCGCTGAGTCTCTCTTTCCCATGCTTTTCTGGAAGCCTTGCTGATTTCAGGTAAGTATTATCTTTGCTTTACTGTCTCCGACTGCCAAATATAGTCTACTTGATTGTGAGCATGCAAGTGCCTTTGCCCGCCATACATCTATTGTTTGGTCTTTTTTGTTTGTCTTTCTAATGTAGTAGAGTTGAAATGGCTTTTCAGCAATACGGCTGAAGAGCAGAAGATTATATTTTTCTTGCAGACATGCTTGTGACTCAGGAAAAAGCATGTGTTTTATGATTTAAGCATAAAACAAAACAAAACATTGTGAATTCAAGAGTGAAAATTGTGTAAAAGGCATCCAATGTCTGTACAATCTAAGGAAAAAAAAACGTCTTTCTCCACTCCGTTTAGTTTGTACCAATTTGTCTCACTTCCATTCAGCTTGTTGGGAATCCTTGCCACCTTCCAACACCTCATGGACTAGGCACCACTTCCCCACGCTGCATATGCTGCCACCTATTTGGCTGACGTCATCATCCACAGTGATACCTAGGTGGAGCATTTGCAGAGGTTGGCAGTGATCCTGGATTCCTTGAGGTAGGCAGGTCTCACGACCAACCCAACGAAGTGTGCAATTGGATGGCGGGAGACACAGTATTTGGGGCACCACTTGGGAGGCGGGCGGGTGCGTCCACAGATGATATAAGAGCAGCCATCGTATCCTGCCTGCGCCTCAAGACCAAAAAAGACATGAGGTGGCTTTTGGGGCTGGCTGGTTACTACCGCCACTTCA
>NW_027052293.1:0-31586 GCF_036321145.2 Pelmatolapia mariae | reverse complement strand
AGACGGCCGTAGATGGACACGCCGTTGGAGCTTAGCGATTCTGATGCGTCGGGTCCACACTGTGTTTACGTCTTTTTGCGCTGATTCTGAGCTGCAGGTTTTGTCTCTCCAACCAAAATTCGCCGAGCCAGCAGCAAAAGAAGCAGCAAACTGCGCTTCACATTTGATCAATGTCGTCATGAATTCCCTCTGATTTTTGCTGTTTTGCTTCCACCACGATAAAAAAAATCACACTTCATGCACAGCTCTCTCTCTCTCTCTCTCTCTCTCTCAGTGTACTTCAAGAACAGTTTCCCGTCTCAAATCTGTTTTCTGCATTATTCATTCGCTTATTACCCACCACTCTACCGTTGTTTACAGCGCTGTCGGCCGCTGTCTTTTTCTTTTCTTTTTTTCACTTAAATGACCTCGGACAAGAAAGCCTAATTTCAGCTGTTCAATACTGAAGAAATTTAAACTTTTTAAAATTGTGCAAAATTACAGAATATTGCAGAATATTTTTAAGGTTATCTGCTATAAAAAGCCAGGCCAGGAAAATCTCCTTCATGTTTTTCTGTGTTTTATTCTCAGTTACTTTGACACAAAGGCATCTGCTGTGATGTTCACAATTCTGATGAAGTCTTACATGTATCAGTACTGATAAATGATCAGAATTATAATATTTCTGACTGTCTGAGGCTAAATTGAATCGAATCAGGACTTTGAGAACCTGAATCGAATGGATTATAGAAATCAGTGATGATACCCAGCCCTAGTGAGCAGCCTAGGCCCAACAGAAGTGGATGTAGCTGTGGGTAATAAGAAAAGATGAAAAGAACTATTGATAACTTTTTTGTTAAGTTAAGGCCTGATCCGTCTGAAATTCATAGCCAGCTCTGACACGGTGCCATCAATCTTTGAATGCTGAAATAACACAGTGTATCCAGAAAACACACTTCATGCTGCAATAAATGCACTGCCCAATGTCCCCTCTCCCCACTGCCTTTCAGCAGCATGCAACAGCAAACAGGTCGTCAGAGGAGGCCGAGATGATGATTAAGTTTAACATTTTCTACAATATTGACAAAGCAATTTAAGCACAAGATTGTTAGTTAATAATTTAGAAATGAATATTGTCTGTATGGATTGCAACTCCCCCCCCAAAAAAGTGCACATGTAAAGCTGCGGTGTTAAACGATGCGGTTGAAAAATTTGAGTGCGCCTAACTTTTGTGCTGGTGCGCCTAAATTTTTTAAGTTAGGCGTACCGGGTGTGGCCATGTCAAAAAGTTAGTCTAGAGCCCTGGCTATATAAGAACCAGTCCATTTACCAATACAAATAACAGGTTTGTTGCCTTAGAGGGTGCCGGTCTGTTGGCTTTCTCCTCCTCTGGATTTCCCTCATCACACACTGTCCAGGCAAATATGCACATAGATGTTTTGGTAGTAGAGCTGCTTTGAATTCCAGAAAACAGAAAATATTTTAAAAAATCATACTTAGATGTATGTAAAGAACTAAAATACTACATTTATATAGGGTTCACAAAACATAAATAATGACTGGCTTAAAGGCAGCATAGCGGTGTTAAATCTGTACATTTGTTCCATCTGCTCTCATCCCTCCAACATGTAAATGTTCTTACCCAGCACAACAGCTGAGTGGGCAGCTACTCCTGGTGGAATATCTCCTTTGGCCTGCACTTTCTCCCACTTCATGCTCCCTTTAAAGATAATTTAACAGATATTTTTATATCATCCCAGTGCAATGCAGTGATACTCTGAACACTTATGCTGCATGTGCATTGAAATACAAAGTGTTTAGTCTGTGAATCACAGATGTGGAGAATCTTACTTGAATCAAGAGAGTACATATAATTGTGGAATCTGTCTCCAGACATGCTCCCATGAATGTAGATCTTTGAATTAGCTGCTAAATGAATGTGATTGTTTCAGGTTATGACCAAGTAGAAGACACTGCAACTTTACACGGAAGTGATTGATGGAAAAAATGATTGTTATTTAAACATAAACTTTTCATAGCATGCGTCAAAAGTGAAACATGAAAGAAACATAAGAATATGGATTTTCATTTTGAAAATCTCAATCACAGATGAGAAATATGTCGAACAGTGACATATCTTATTTCCTCAGCACTAGATCTTTTTGTACCTACCAGTGAATGAATAATGAGTGCATACATTCACTTAATTGTTTGTGGGTAACATAAATAAGCAATGTCTGCTATGTGGGCGTTTTTTCATGGTGTATAATGCACATATTGAGGTTTTGTCATATGAGGATCTAAAACTCCTCAAGTGATGAAAACCAAATAATTATTATTATAAATTACAAAGACATTTTTGAAAATACCATTGTAAATGTAAGTTTCTAGCTGACTCTCAGGTGTGACAGGTGTGCCAGCAGGAAAGAGTAATAATAACCTGCATCCTGAGGTTTGTCATGCAGGATTAAAGGAGCCAGGCTTTGTTCACACAGCTAGGATTGTATTTTACACTGACCCTGGGTCAGTATAAGTATCATACAGTTTAAACGAAGCACTGAAACTTGCACAAATTTATTACAGATGCATTGAAGCTAATCGAGATATTTACTGTTAATCTGTGGCTGCGATTAATCACTTTACTGGAAACTTTATTAACTAGTAACTTTATCAGTCATGACAGAAGCTAATATTTCTGTCCTAACATCGTTTAAACAGCTTTACTACAATATAAGCTAACGTTTACACCGTAACTTTAAGCTAGCAGCATAAAGACGGTAAAACACGTAATAATATCTACAAATGTATCTTAAAGCTGTTATATTAGCACTCGCTGTATTACTAACATAAGCACATTAACATTATTGACACTCGCTGACTTTTAATAGTCATTCTATAAATGCTGTCCGGTTAAATGGCCTTACCTGTAACACTGCTGTATCCACCGGATTCCAGCCAGAGTGGATTCTGGAGTCTTCCCACGCTCCTGTTACTGATCCTCCATCTGGATGGATGATAACAACCTTCTGAACAATCTAGCAGGTGGATGGCCCATATCTATGGGACTGATTTCTGCTAATAACGCCCATTGTATGGACTGATAACAGCCGAAGCGGGTGATAAAGTCACCCGGTTGCTAGCTGTGCCATTACCCAGCATACACCTCTCCCTCCATAAATGCAATAAAACGATACAAAAGTAATGGCCTATAATTAATTTATCTGCTGTATCTGCTGTTTCTCAGGTAGTTGTTTACATTATATAATATATTGTGTTCAGTACACGTCACTACAATGTGATTTCGGAAATATATAAATATACGAACAACAGGCTCTTCCGCGGCAATCTCTTGTCGTCATAAACAACGATTAGGGATCAGTATAGTATTCAATAGGAGGACCCTGCACGTCAATTCTCGACGCGAGGGGGGTACCCTGCGCGTCGATAAGTGAAGCAGAGGGAGCCTGACCATGCGTCACACATTTGACGAGCTGGGAGTGAGAACGTGTTTGGTATGGATGCATACCTTCAGGGTCATACTTCACATGAAGACCAAAATAGTTCTAAACACCAGATCTAAATGAGGGTGGGGGAGGTTCAATTTGCCATCTTGCAACGACCTTAACTTCAGTCTCGCTAGCTTGCGCTGCGCTCAGTGGATCTGCGCTCGACAGTGCAGCCTAGGCGGAGTAGTTGAACGCAGATCCACTCAGCTCTCAACACAGACAGCATCATCAGAAGAAAAGATGATAAAATAAATTAAAAATTTAGTATTGTTTGATACATATGCGTACCGACCGAAAGCACTGTATCGAACGGTTCAATATCGATACGAGTATTGTTGCACCCCTAATATATATATGTAACATGAGGGTTCACTAGATGGTTTGGAATCTTTCTGAATAATTAGGAACAGCAAGAGGGAGACAGATAACTTTTTAGCAGCCTCTTTACTCTCAGCACACAGCAACAACAAAACACTTCCTGTGTACCGCCCTCATGAATACGTCACTGGCCTCTCAGAAGCCAGGAAATCTTATACTCAGATCAGAACAGGGAAAACAACTAGGCAGATATAACACATACTTATTACTGGTTTGAACATGCATGCCTAAACATTCAAATGTGTAAACATGTAAATATCAAAACAAGTAACCACCAAATAGCTACATAACTAGCTTTATAACCTTTGTAAACACCTCTTTGTATACCAAATAAGATTTTAATTTTACTTCTACACTTTACACACACATATATACACACACACATATATATATATATATATATATATATATATATATATATATATACACATATATATATATAATTTTCACAATGTCTTAAAAAGACGTGTCTTTTTGTCAAAAGACATTCACAAAGAAGACAAGACTAGTTTCAATTGGTAAATTCAGTCTTTCTTATTTATTAGATGATGATGATACTCCCAGACAATCATTTTATCATTATAACTGCATTAAAATCCATTGAGCCAATATTTGCAGCTTCTATGCCAAAAGTGTTTATAAATGATGAGCTTCCACCAATGAGTTAAACAGTAAGATCATATAGGGAGTTTGGAAAAATCCCATTAAGAAAGAGAAATCAACCATTTGCATTCATTTTTAATAGATCAGACTTGTTGAAAATGCAGAGGAGCTGGAACTGTGTGAACTGAGCTTCAGAGAAACACAACATACTGATATTCACTGAAGCTTTGAGTGGAAAAATACAGAAAAACAACATGTGGACCTGGAACAATAGTAGCTTGCATATTTACAGAACTGAAGAGGAAGAAGTTTACAAGAAATCATTTAGAACAGTTTAAAACATCAACTGACTGAATCCATGACTCTGAAAACGTGTTTGTGAGTGAAAGAGACAGACATGTACAGACTGAACTATCTGTTCAACAGTCAGAGTGTTTCTCTAACAGGAGGACACTCTTTACACTCAACTCAACAGAAGCACCGATGAACCATATCCAACTGTAAACCCAGGATAAAGAGTTTCAGTGAATGTGGTGTTGAAGGTGTGGAGGTGGATCAGAGTGTCAGAGGAGACTCTGTAGAAGGACAGAGTGCCAGCAGACAGTCCACATACACTGCTACTCTGTTAGAGACAGAGGAGGAGGAGGAGGAGGAAACAGAGGTTAATCTGTTATTGTGAAATACACCTTCAGTGTCATCATTAGAGCAGATCAGACACCAGGAAAGATCATTCCCTCCAAACGAAGAGTCCTTACTAATTCCTTTCCTTTTGATTCTTCCATAACTAACTGATACATGCACCTTTCCTTTCCATTCAACCTCCCAGTAACAGCAACCAGTCAGACCATTTCTACACAGCAGTTGAGGATCACCATCAAATCTGTCTGGATGATCAGGATATGACTGAACCTCCTCAAATGTACATGTCACCCTTCTGTTGTTGTCAGACAGTTTGAGGTATTTTTGTGCTGTGTTTGTGTCAATTGTGAGTTGACAGGAATCTGATGAGAGAACAAACACAATCCAGCTGCAGTTATTGATCCACCATCTGTTCATTGATTGATACTTTGATGATGACTCCTGACAACAGAGATGTGAATGAGTGATGTGACAGTTTGAAGATGGTTGAATGTGTGCTGCTTGTTTTCATGAATCACATTAAAAACACACTTACACTTCCTCAGACCTTGACTGAGCGATAGGACTCGAGCAGGCTCCCAGACCAGCACAGTCAGCATGCACACATGGACATTACATGACTCTCATACACATACTGTTAGACACTGATAAAGGAACAGTCCAAGATTTTCACAAATACACTTCAATCCATATGTGGCTCAAACTGCTAATGATTTGGACTTTTCCTGGATCTCTCAGTACAACACTGTATTGAATGAAATATAACTGATTCAAACGGTGACCTTCATTATTTTTATATTCCTCTTCTGTTTAGCTGGAAAGGATACCTCCCTGCCTTTGCTCTTATTAATGACATTTCATAGTTTTCCTCTAGCATCCAGAGATCTGAAAAGTGTTTCATACTTTCTAACATACACTATAAACTCAAAACATAAAACTCAAAAGTTTTAGAACACCCTTTTCAACATATTTATTGCAGTTTAAGTCCTGTTAAGCACCCACACCCCCAAAAAATTAGGGAAAAATAATCTGAATGGTAACAAAAGAGCCCAGAAAGACTTCTAAAGAGATCCAAGCTGAACTTCATGCTCAAGGAACATCAGTGTCAGATCACACCATCCGTCGTAGTTTGAGCTAAAGTGGGCTACATGGGAGATGACCAAGGAGGACAACATTGTTGGAAACAAATCATACAAAGCCAGACTGGAATATGCCCAACTACATGTTGACAAGCAGCAAAGCTTCTGGGAGAATGTCCTATGGACAGATGAGACAAAAATTGAACTTTGTGCCAAGGTACATCAGCTCTATGTTCACAGACGGAAAAATGAAGCATATCAAGAAAAAGGACGCTGTCCCAACTGTGAAACATGGGAGAGGCTCGGTTATGTTCTGGGGCTGCTTTCCCTCATCTGGTACAGGTTGTCTTGAATCTGTGCAGGGTACAATGAAATCTCAAGATTATCAAGGGATTCTAGAGAGAAATGTGCTGGCCAGTGTCAGAAAGCTTGGTCTCAGTCACAGGTCATGGGTCTTACAACTGGACAATGACCCAAAACACAGCTTAAAACACTCAAAATGGCTAAAAGGAAAACATTGGACTATTTTAAAGTGGCCTTCTATGAGCCCTGACCTCAATCCTATTGAGCATCTTTGGAAAGAGCTGAAACATGCAGTCTGGAAAAGGCATCCTTCAAACCAGAAACAACTGGAGCAGTTTGCTCATGAGGAGTGGGCCTGTCATGATCCTGGGCCATCTTGGCCCAGCTTTCTTAGTTTTCATGTATTTTAGTATTTTGTTCCTTATTTGATTTCCCCTTGTGACTGTTACCCCCTGTGTGCCCCTCTGTGTATCTGTGAGCCCTCGTCTCCCCTCGTGTTTTCATTCCATGTTTTCCCCAGCCCGCTATGCCTGTGCTCTCTCTCCCTTCCTGTCTGCACCTCTGTGTACTTCCTGTTTTACTTTGAAAGTCTGTGCCATGTCAGTGTATGTAGTTTCACTTTCCCCGTCCTGTCGTTAGGTTCATCTGTGTCAGCTGTGTTCCCCGTGTGCTCCCACTTCCCTCGTTAACCCTCTGTGTATTTATGTGCATGTCTCCCTCAGTTCGGTGTCGTGTCGTCTGTATTCCCACCTCCATGTTTTCACGGTCAGTCTTTGCAGTGATCATCAAAGTCTCTGAGTCTTCTTAGTTTGTCACAGTATTAGTTTTCCCAGTTTAGTTATAGTCTAGTTTAGTCACGCTATCCCTGCTTTGTTTGTACACTTTTGTCTTCAGCCCATAATAAAGGCTCGCTTCCTGTTAAGTTCACTCCCGTCTACTCAATTGTGTACGCACCTGGGTCCATCACACACACCACCACACGGCCTGTCTCCGCAGTCCGTGAAAGGGCCAAGATACCTGCTGAGAGGTGCAGAAGTCTCATTGACAGTTACACGAATCGTTTGAATGCAGTGATTGCCTCAAAAGGTTGTACAATAAAATATTAAGTTGTAGGTAATATCATTTTTGTCCAGGCCTGTTTCATGCATTTATCTTTTTTAAATAATTCAGTTGAAGCATGGTTGAAAAGCAATGTCTGACTTTGGTTAACATTCATAGAATTTTTATTTATTATTACTTTTGTCAGATTAAAGTTATTTCTGTGACCATTGTGAGTTTTTCTTTCATTGAATGAAGGGTACCAACAATTTTGTCTATGTCTGTATCTGAAAGGTTTATTGAGTGACAGACAAAATGGATTTTTGAACTTTACTTACAGTTTCTGGGTTACTTCACTGCCCTGAGTGAGACCACTATTCGTCACTCTTCCTTAATTTTTCAATTTAAAAAGAAAATAGAAAGGAAAACATTGAGTCAGTGGGCAACAACTACAAAATGTACTTCAATTGAATTGCTATCTATGTACAGCACAGAGACCTGCAGTAGTAACTAACTGTTTTATAACTTTATTTAAGCTCAATAATAAAAGTAGACAAAGTAAAAACATAACATTGGATGTAGCGTGTTTTCCACGAAAGTCAGTTTATGAAAATGAAATTAAAAGATGAAAGCAAGATGAATTGCGTAAATATCAATAAATCAAAAGTGTTAATTTCTTCATGCAATTTTTGGAGAGGTAAAGGTAAAACAGGCATAACAGGATAATCTTTTTAGAAATGTTATTATTTAATGTATTAAAAGTTTGGCTGGACAATTAACAAAATTAACTGCATGCTATTTATTAAGGGAGTAACTGGGGAGAAAAATAAATAAATAATTTATAAATAACCTGAATGGCTTAAACAAAAAACAAACAAAAAATACCTAAAATAGGATATTTCCTCAAAGTAATTTAAGGAGAAACGTGAGAAATTTAAAAACATAAACTGACCAAACCTGACTCTCACCATGCTTAATAAAATAAACCTTTGTATTTATTTTGTTGTTTTCATGTCTTTTTTTCACTTACTATTATTCATCATCATAATAATCAACGTTGCCACCTCCAGTGCATCATCTGAATAGCTCTGTATCATCACATCTACCGTTTTCAGCCTGTCTGCATTCTCCAGACGACTCTTTTTGATAGTTTGGAAATCACCTACAGGTTCATTCTGCAGGTAAAAGTGGAAACGTTTTCAGCTGTTCCTCTCCCAGATCATCCAGCATTTCCAGGAGTTGCAATGGAACAGACTTCGCCATCATTGATCTGTAAAATACGAGAGGGCATTTTCATTTGAAAGAACCAGAGATCTTGATGCATTCTCAATTATCCAGGAAAGTAAATCTCCAAAAGTTGAATCTGTTCATCTAGACGTAACATTTTGTGGGAGAAACGTTTCGTCACTCATCCAAGTGACTTCTTCAGTCTGACTGAAGAAGTCACTTGGATGATGGACTCCGTCAGTGTTGCCTTATGTCACTGATTCTCTTCTTAATTTCTATAGACAGAATTTCTAGGTGTAGCCAGGTGGCAGAAGGTTTCCACTTGGGTGGTCTTAGAATCTCATCTCTGCTTTTCAGTTAGTGTGGTTCTTTTGCGTTCATCAGGTGGTGGCCTTCACCTCTCATTTGCAATGGAAATGAGATTTAGCACCTGAAATGGTGGAATACCCACTCTGGGGTGAGTTACTACCCCAAGTGGAGGAATTTAAGTGTTTCAAGTCTTGTTTACGAGTGATGGGAGGACGCAGGAGATCGGCAGATGGATTGGTGCTGAGTATCTGAGTGATCCAGCCAGTTGGGAGAAGAGGGAGTGAGAGGATTTTTCCACTCCGTGTTGGTATTCTCAAAAAGCCTGAGAATCCTCTCAGAGAGCTCTGAGCTTAGCCTCCAAATATCAGGAAGGAGTCCAGCTTAGGAGGTTCAGGAACATGATAAGAGCTGAGTTTTTTCAACATGTTTTTAACTCTCTGACTGTCTGACTCACACCTGAAAAATGAGGCTTTACCTCATCTGGGCCTATCAGTGTGGAGCAACTTTGTCTTTGTTTTCATATTTTCAGAGGCTATTACTGCAGTTTGCTGTCTGATTCTTTTATGCGAATCAAACAGGAACACAAATGGATTCTAAGATCAATCAAGGAAATATGAAGTTTATAACCTGACTGCAATCAAACACATTACAACTAAATTTAATGTCATTTTAATTTTAAAGGACTGACAGGAAACAGTTGGATACTGATGTATGTGATTTAATGGTGAGACAATGTTTTCGTTCCAAGAAATAAAAAGGCACAGTTTGTTTATGAAGTAATCAATCAAACATGAACTGTTTATAAAACTGTTTGTTTCAAGTCAATCAATAATTTAGAATCATGTGGATTTGTCTTCAAACACAACAGTGATCAAAGTTTATCCTGAACAAAGAGCTGAACATGTGGTCCAAACATCACAGAAAGAATGAGTCAAACTGTTAAAGGAGGAAAAAAGCAAACTTACAGTTTCTTCACACACACCAACAACAAGCTCCACTTCATACCTGGACACTAAACACAAACACACAGGTGAAGTGCTTCCTGGAAGGAGGCGGGACTCCACCTGAAGAGTGTGAGAGGGCGACATCTTCATGTGGTGATTTACAAATATGTTGTCTGACTGCTCTGACTGGCTCAGAGTGAACAAACTGATCACAGCTTGTCTCTGACACTTCAAACTATAAAAGTATGGAGGACCACAAGAGCCACGCTAAAAAAAACATATGTATACAGAATCAGAATCAGAATCGTGTTTATTGGCCAAGTATATGTGCAGACAAATACAAGGAATTTGGTTCCGGTAGATGGTGGCTCTCGAGCACAGCAATGTAAATCACACACAGACACACACACACACCCACACACACACGTATCTATATATACATTACACATGCATACACAAAGCTGTGTAAACCAACTATAAATAACTAATATAAACGTATATACATAAAATACAGAAATGAAATGAGGTGGAATGAATACTACAGAATGTACATAAGGTGCAGTTGCAGTCTGGCAGTGGGAGCAGTGTGACAGGTCAACTGTTTAGAAGGGAGATGGCGAGGGGAAATAAACTGTTCCTGTGTCGGGTGGTCCTGGTCTGCAGGCTTCTGTACCGTCTGCCAGAAGGCAGCAGATCAAAAAGTCTGTGTCCAGGGTGCGAGGGGTCTGTGATGATTTTCCCTGCCCGTTTCCTGGTTCTTGAGAGGTACAGATCCTGGATGGAGGGCAGGGGGGCGCCGATGATCCTTTCTGCTGCCCGTACAGTCCGCTGCAGTCTGCACCTGTCCTGTTTAGTGGCTGCACCATACCAGACTGTGATGGAGGAGCACAGGACAGACTCAATGACCGCAGTGTAGAACTGGATCAGCAGCTCCTGTCGAAGACTGTACTTCCCCAGTTGTCTCAGGAAGTACATCCTCTGCTGGGTCTTTTTGAGGATGGAGTTGATGTTGGTCTCCCACTTCAGGTCCTTGGAGATGGTGGTACCCAGGAACTTGAAGATCTCCACAGTCGACACAGGGCTGTCTGATATGATGAGGGGGGGCAGAGTTGAGGGATGTCTCCTGAAGTCCACTGTCATCTCTACAGTTTTAAGAGTGTTCAGCTCCAGATTGTGCTGACTGCACCAGAGTACCAGCCGCTCAACTTCCTGCCGGTATGCAGACTCATCACCATCCTGAATGAGGGACCGAGTTTCAGAGGTGATCTCCCCCAGCCTCACTTGTTGCTTTCTGTCTGTCAAGAAGCTGGTGATCCACTGACAGGTAGCTGGAGACACACTGAGCTGGGAGAGTTTGGAAGAGAGAAGTTCAGGCACGATGGTGTTAAAAGCCGAACTAAAGTCCACAAACAGGATCCTGGCATAAGTTCCCGGGTGGTCGAGGTGTTGCAGGATGTAATGCAGCCCCATATTCATTGCATCATCCACAGACCTGTTTGCCCGGTAGGCAAACTGCAGAGGGTCCAGCTGGTGGCCTGTAATGTCCTTCAGATGGTCTAACACCAGTCGTTCAAAGGATTTCATGACCACAGACGTCAAGGCGACAGGTCTGTAGTCATTCAGTCCTGTGATGGTGGGTTTCTTGGGAACAGGGATGATGGTGGAGCGTTTGAAGCAGGAGGGAACTTCACACAGCTCCAGGGATCTGTTGAAGATGCGAGTAAAGATGGGAGCCAGCTGTTCAGCACAGGTCTTGAGGCAGGAGGGTGAGACACCGTCTGGTCCAGGGGCTTTCCTGGGCTTCTGTTTCTGAAATAGTCGGCTCACATCCTCAGTGTGTATTCTGAGTTTCAGGGAGGAGGAAAGGGGGGTGAGAGGTGTGATGGAAGTCGTTGAGTCTGGATTGGAGAGGGTGATGGTGGTCGTTGGGTCTGAAATGGGGAGGGTGGTGGTGGTCGTTGGGTCTGGATTGGGGAGGGTGGTGGTGGTCGTTGGGTCTGGATTGGGGAGGGTGGGGGTGGTCGTTGAGACTGGATTGGGGAGGGGGAGGGTGAAGGGGGGAGAAGTGGAAGGTGTGTTGGGGGTCATTGTAAATGGCCTGTATTTATATAGCGCTTTACTAGTCCCTAAGGACCCCAAAGCGCTTTACATATCCAGTCATCCACCCATTCACACACACACTGCACCGCCGTAAAGAAAATATTTATACTGTAAAAATCAAAAATCAAAAACATGTCATTAATTAATTAAAGGTGATCTATTTCTTTTTAATGTTCATGACAGATGAGTTTTCCCTTTTTTATTCCCACTGAAGCTTCTGTTGTGAATATCTGATAAACAACAGGAGTCCTGCAGGTTCACTGTGACCCAAACTCCACACTCAGTGAACATCACCTCACTGTTACAGGACACAACGTCCACAGCAGCAGGAAGTTTCTCCAGGGTTCAGAGGTCGCTCATCAGAGGAAGGTTCACAGGTGTGTGTGAAATAGACTATTGCGATTGGTCTAACCTGTGAAAATGTGATAAATGTTCACTTCTTATAGTGAAGGAAATCACATTTTTCAACCCTTTCATTTAAAAATATATTTTTGAGTTAATTAAAACCTTCTAGCTTTGCTGAACACTGTGTGGAACAAACCTGATGACAGGAAGTCAAAGACAACTTGAACATCAACCAAACTAAGCTGACTGAGTCTAAGGAAAACTGTAACCCTGTGTGCTTATTACAGTAAACGCAGCAGTTTTTCCTCTCTGTGTTTGACTTTATAAACTGATTTATTGTGATCAACACAAATGTTAACAGAGGAAGGATTTTACTGACTGATCATTACAGTCACAGCTTTCTGTGTGTGTGAGGATTTCTTCAGAGCACGTGCTGATCACAGTTATTAACAGTCTGGTTTAACAAGTCTGTCCCCTCACTGTTTCACAGAACAGCATCATCAAATGTTTCAGATGTTTAACAGTTTCACGAAGCTTCGCTCTAGGATTGAGCTAGTGTGTGTCTCGTAGTGGAACAATTCAAAAGCCTAACTGACCACAAAGGACGTTTCCACGTAACCTATGACAACAGACTGTATGTATATTATCTGCTTTAGATAATTGGAAGAAAATGTATGGATGGTCTATGACGTAGTCACACAAAGAACAAAGGAAAGCATGTAAGCAAACCCAACAGAATAAAAGTCATACTTAGCTGGTTTTGTTGTAGAGCAGGACCGACCACGGTCACCTCGTTCAGTTTGCTGAGCATGTGTGGAAAACCTCGACTAATGGAAGGGACACAGAGTTTGGGTTCTGGTATTCTGAGCCACAGAATCACTGGACTGCAAAACTAAATCATCATCAGTTACTCTGACCTGCCGTCAGCAATGAGACAACGCATTCAGGTGAAACACCAGCTCCCGCTTTTACTGACTGAGCTGATGAAGCTGATGATGTTTTCTTCTCATACTGTGGTTATGAAGACTTTGAAGAGCTCATTGCTCCCTCAGTCCCTCAGTCAGAGTTACATGTCTGAGGTCTGGATCTGTCAGAGGAAGCAGGTGAGTGTCTGAGCTCTAAAAGAAAAAACTTGTGAAGCAGATTTTCTGTTTATGAGCATAATGAGGAGGACATTGTTCCATCCTATAACATGGATGATGACACTTTCTGTTGGACGTCTTTGGGTTGCAGTGAGTATTGAGTGCAGGCTTAATACTGACAGCTCAAAATGCTCAAATGTTTCCTACTCAAATGATCCACGTGTGGAAAAAATGCATCTGCATTTTGTGAAAATATTGTTCGTGACTGAATATTTTTATTGGTAATTTGGGTTTAAATGAATTAGGTTCCTCTGCAGAGAAGCAGAAGTGTCATTTATGGATTCAGGTGGTGATACTGAAGAGCAGAGGTAATCATGAGCCTATAAGAAACACAATATGCAGTGTTCTTAACAGGTATCTGCCACCACCTCGTCAAAGATAACCTGAGTAATAAAAATGTTGTTTTTAAAAGATGATAATTTTATTTAGGGAAAATGTTATCCAAACCTACCTGTGTGCAAAAGTCTGTACCTTGTGTCAACCTTGGCATCGAGAACTGCAATCAAGCATGTGTGGATTTTGGTCTCATCTTCTTTGAAGGATGGTTTGAATTCTGACACATTGGGAGTTTTTTTTTTTAGCACGAATGGCAGTTTAAGGTCAGGATGAAGCATCTCAGGCTTAAAGTCTACACTCAGCCACTGTTTTTTCTGTGCCATTCAGAGGTGGACTTGCTGCTGTGTTTCAGATCATTGTCCTGCTATCTGAGTGCTTTGACCTTCAGACCATGACCTGATAGTCAGACATCATCCTTGTGGATTTTCTGGTGCAGAGCAGAATTCACAGCTCCATCAGTTACAGCGAGTCACCCTCGTCCAACCGGAGAGTGCAAAGTTGAAGTCTGAGTCACCCACGAGGAACACAGATGTGTTTAAACAGTCAGGCTGGTGGACTTAAAGGTGTGGTTTGTAGTTATGGGACTTGTGGAGCTAACCTGCTGACAGATGAACAAAGATTGTCTCCACACAGTGAACATAAAGGAGCTGTTATCATTATTCATGATGGACTCATGCCTTCGCAGGTTTCTGTCAAAAGTCTGTTTGGGTTCAGTGCTCTGTTTATTTTTCTGCAACAAGGTCAAACACAGAAGAGTGTCAAAGGGCACACTCTGAAACTGTGTCCAAGCAGCAGAGAGTGGGTGGGCGGGAGTGGGCAGATCGTAGTGACTAAACTGTTTTCGGTACTGCAGCTGATTGTCTGACAGGAAGAAGGAGACGAGGCCTGAGCTCTACAACCCCAATAATAGATGACAACCTGGTGATGAGTGATGATGGAGGGTGGGCTTGCTGCTGCATCACTACATACAAAAAGTCTTTGACATGTTTATTAAGATTACGTCAGTGTTTTTTTTAAAATTATGCTTTTATAATTGGGCATATCACAGCCGTTTCTTATGGTAGTGGCTACATGCTTATCTAAACTCTCATTCCCACCTTGACTCTTGGTCTTCTTCACCTTCTTCTCTTTGGAGCTTATATGTCTGTGACAAAAAAAAAAAAAAAATACAAACGGAGATTAAGAATATCCCAATTATTTACAATACAATAAGGGTTTGGAGGTAAATGCGTAAAGGTTGGGTAGAGAAGACTGCACTTCATTCTTGACTCCTTTATTGAGAAACAAAGACTTTGTTCCAGGAATGTTCGATAAGTGGCATAATAACGGATTAAGGGTAATTGGTGACTTGTTTCAAAACAACAAACTGTTGAACTTTGAGCAACTGCAGTCAGATTTTAACATTCCTAGAGACCATTTTTTTTTGGCTTTCTCCAGGTTCATAATTTTGTTCATTCCAAAACTCCACAGTCTTCAGAAATAGTTTTATATGATGAAATGGAGACATTTCTTATTAAGCGAAAAGCCAGAACTCATTGTATTTCTGCCTTTTATTCTCTTCTATATACTCTCAGTAGCAGCACACTGAGTGCTATTTATAAATGGGAGAGAGATCTTAATATTCATTATACTGAAGAGGAGTGGAAAGGAGCCATTAACATAGCTAGATCCGTTTTTACTTGCAACCGCTTGCAAGAGACTGTCAGTGTTTGAAACGGACTCAGGCGCAGACCAGAAATCCTTGTATAGAGTGTGTTTATTTACAGTTAAACACAAGGTAGAAATATATAGTGTGGCAGGGAGAGGGATCCGGTGCTCTGGGGGAAATATGGATTAATGTTATACAAGCTCCTCTCCTCGGCAGATTCCAAAAACACACAGGTTCGCTCGGGTCCAGGGCAGATCTATACACACACACAGAAAGTTGTCCAGGTTAGAAATTATCTCTAACTCACAGATTCAGATTTACCAGATTCAGAGAGACTGACACTGATAGCTCAACAATCCAGTGAAGAATGACACAGGTCCACCATTAAAAATAGTGCATCGCCTAATGTTTTACATATGATCACACCTCATGTTTGGCTCCATAGGGACCCTGGATTTTTTCTTCTTGGCCTACCCTTGGGATATTGTATTTGTTTTGATTGTTGTATATTTATGTGGTATGCGTATTTTGATTTTTGTTGTCATGATGCCAGGTCTCTCTTGAAAATGAGATTTTTAATCTCAATGAGATTTTTTACCTGGATAAATAAAGGATAAATAAAAATAAATAAAATACCCTCAAAAGAATTAACATTAAATTACTTGCAGCACAAACTATGTGCTAAACTATTGCTGTTAGTTAAGAAATGTATTCTCATTAACTGGGTTAAGGATAACTTTATGTGACTTTATGGTACAGAGAATTATTTAAAGTTATTCCTCATGAAAGAACTGCTGCTGTCTTAGGAGGAAATGAGGATCTGTTTCTCCATGTTTGGTCCCCTTTGCTTTTTTATTTGCCAAATGATTTGTCCCAACTGTTAACGGGAGGTGGTTGCTTTTAAGATGTCGGGTAAATAGGAAGTGAACGTAAATGACAACAGTTCACTCTTGTAGTGTTTTTTCTAAATCTGTGGGTAAATGGATGAAAATATATATTTCTTTTCTTTCTTTCTTTTTCTTTCTTTATTGTGTTTTTTTCTTCTTTTCTTTTTTCACTATATGTGTTTTTGCAAAGGTATGTAATGACTTTAATGTATGTGATTTCCTTTGGGGTTTTTTCTCTTGTTTGTCTGCTTTGTTATGTTTTTATGCTTTTCCTGGTGATGAATAAAAACTGTTAAAAGGAAAAAAAAAAGGATTACGTCGGCATCAGAGCGATCCAGCAATAGTTATCAGTACAGGCAGCGTTATGTTTATATCATCAAAAATCAACAGACTCATATTCATGTTTGTGTCACAGAGTGGTGACCTGTCCATGTGTACCTCTGCTGTCACAGCCCTCCCCTGCTCTCACAGCAACAAACAAACAAGGAAGTCATATTTAGATATTAGAAGGTAACTTCCTCGTTCTGCTTGTTGGACAGTCCAGTGTTTGATGTTTCTGTTATTTTTCCAGAGCTTAATGTAAACAAGTCCTTTCATAACTCATTATCTACACTGTGTCTTTGTGTCAGTGGGGAAGTCTGTATCTTAATATTCAAATACTGAGTACAAAGAGAGTGTGTGTTAGTACAGATGATTATTTGCTGCAGAGCTGTCTGCATGAACACCAGAGAAGAACCAGATGTAAGTTTCAAACCTGCAGGCTCATTTCATGTCTGTGGGTACAGAGGTGCTGTGTGGACCACATTTGAAGCATTGCTTTTTCTTCATGGACAATTTTAAATAGATGATCATTAATTAATAGTAATCATATATTTATTATAGCAGTGTGTGATAAGCTAGACATCTATGTTTAATATAAAGTGCTGACGTACATGTCATGGTCTGAGTGAACAGCTGGAAATTTCCATCAGTGCCTGAGCATCCTTGGATCTGCCTGTGGGCAGGACACCCTCAGCTTCACGCATCTGGAGCTAACTGGGGCATTGAGGCCAAAGGGGATTTAAGCTCTGCGCTGTCATCTCCTTCCTGCCAGTTCGTCAGCTACCTGATGTTGGTAACCAGCTCTCATCTTCATGGTTTTGCTCTCAATTAGATTTACTTACCTTGTTTCTTGTGCTTCAGGACTTTTTTCCAGTGCCGACTACCACTCCAACACTTGGATCTCAGTTCGTATCAACTCACTGGAAAATATCTCCAAACCTCACCTGCCTACCCTCCTGCTCGCTCACCACTTTGGATCCAGCGGACCCCAGGTCAGCCGTTTCACCTTTTTCAAACCCTAAAGAATTACATCACCTCCTCCTCAATACTGCACCTCCACCTCCTGCAAGTAAGCTGGAAAGACTGTTATACTCACCCTCTCTGGCAATCCACTTTAACACAGCTCTAACTCTGCTCTGCTCTCTCCCCAGTATGACCATTACTTACCTGCCCAAGATCCAGTTGGGTTACGTTTTTGCCACTCTGATAGTTTCACGGCCACGTTTCCATGCCACAGTTTGCCATATCCCGGTGTATTCACCTTTGTCACATGTATTGTTCATTCAGCAATAAATTGAGTTAAAACACTCCCTTGCATCTGCTCTGGGTGTCTGCGCTTGGGTTCTGTTAAAGTTGCCGGCCTCGCTGGCAGTGTGGTGTCCATCAAACAGTGAAGAGCTGCTGGATTCATTGTTTCCTCCAAATGAAAGAAAAGTCATTTTCATGTGACAGAGCGACGATGCAGTGGAGTCTGTTTCTGCTTCTTCTGATGGGTGAGTGATCATTTTACCAGGGCTCCTGATTGTTTCCACCTAAAATCCTTTAGTTTGATCAGGACTCATTAAACAAATGAACTCTGACTGAGAAAATCAAGGATTCACCTGTAAACTGGACAGTTTGATGGGAACATGAGTTTCCTGCTTGTATCAGCAGATATTCAACAGTATTTCTTCTGTTTTAGGTCAGTGTGTCTTCATCACATGTCAGCTGTATGAGTACCACTTTATTGAAGAACAGATGAGCTGGGATGAAGCACGGGCATACTGCAGAGAGAACTACACAGACCTGGCCAAAGTGTTTGACCTGACAGACATGACAAGACTTCAAGACTCTGCACAGAGTCAAACAGAAGCCTGGATTGGACTGTACAGCGAGCCAGGAAGAGACAACAGGAGGTGGCACTGGTCTCTGCCGGGGGAGGAATACACTGAAAATAAGACCTGTTGGGGAACTGGAGAGCCAAATGATAAACCATATCCTGAGAACTGTGTGAGGACAAGAGATAAGTGGGTAGATGTTCCATGTACTAACATGCATCAGTTCATCTGCTATGATGGTGAGAATATGTGGACAGTAATATGATAAAATAATATTTAATAATGTTATAATCTAGTTCATAATCTGTGTTACATCGTATGTTCCTGAAAGAAACAGTTTGAAGAATGAGACAAATTAGTTAAAGATATTTTTTTTTTGTTTCTGACTCAACAGAAACAATAAAGAAAACAAAACCTTTCATTTGATTGAGACGTCTGTGACCTGGACTCAGGCTCAAACTACTACAGACAGCATCACACCGACCTGGCCAGTGGACTCAATCAGATATACAGTGAAGAGTTTAAGAAGCTGCAGGACTCTAAAGCCTCGTGTATCGGCCTGTTCAGAGACAGCTGGAGGTGGTCAGATGGGAGTAACTTCTCTTTCAGATACTGGGACATGGACGTATTTAATGATGGAGTAAACAACAGGAAATGTGCTACGACTCTGTTAGAGAGATCAGGAAGATGGAGCTCTGCTGGATGTGACCAAAGAAAGTCTTTCTTCTGCTATGATGGTGAGTTTACACAAATGTGCAATAATCTTTTCTGGCATCGCTGTATTTTTACTCTGTTGTATATTTTATTCTATTTTATTCTACTGTATAGAGTATTTTATTTTATTCTATTCTGTACAGTTGTGTACTGTATTTATTCTTATTGTATTCTAATTTTTGCTTCATAACTTTTGCACTGTCCACTTCCTGCTGTGACAAAACAAATTTCCCACGTGTGGGACTAATAAAGGCTCTTATCTTATCTTATCTTTACAGAGATTTATCTCAGCTGTTTGTCCAACAGATGAACGGCTGGAGTCACTGAGAGGATTTAGGTCAGTATGTTTCTTCAGCCACTTATTTCTGCATGTATGTTGAATTTCTGTCAGAGGTGGAGATGTTTAGCTGATGGCTGGAACAGAGATTTCTCTGTAGAGCGACTGATTCGTCTGAAGAATCACTGAAATGTTTTTAATGGTTTCCTTGATTTTTTTATGGCAGATAAACTGATTCTCATCAGGGAAAACAAAACCTGGGAGGAAGCCTTGAATTACTGCAGACAGAAACACCATGACCTGGTTTCAATCAGCAACCCTGAGGAGCAGCGATGGGTCCAGGAAAGAGCCAAAAACGCCTCGACTCCTTTTGTGTGGCTGGGACTGCGCTACGGCTGCTCTCTGGATTTGTGGTTCTGGATCAATGACAAGCTAGTGTGCTATGAGAGGTGGGCTTCAGGGGGAAAGACTGAAGACTGTGACATGTCTGCAGCCATGACCACAGGAGGGCAGCACGAGTGGGTCAGTCAGAGGGAGAATGAGGCATTTAATTTTATTTGTTTAAAACACTAAAGTTTAAAGCTAAAGTCACTTCTTAGCTGCACATGTAGATTTTCTGGGGTGAACTCTGTGTTTCTGCTCAGTGTTTACAGTCTCTGGGTTTGAAATGGGAGAAAAATGACCAACAGATTATTACCTGCAGGTTAGATATTTGCAGAGAGCAGTCTGTGTTTCATTTCCTCTCCTTTACCAGAGTCAGGAACATCTTGGTTTCTTCCTTCATTGTTGCTGGATTGGTTCATTATTAAACTGTAGCAGGATATTTGTTTAGATTGAGTTCAGATATGTTGATGGTTTTAATGTTTCTGCTTCATGTGCTGTAAATCTTTGTATCACACTATTGTATCCTCAGCTTGAATTTCCGTGCCTGTTACTAAAAGCAGGTAAAACCATGTTTGTGTCATGATTCCAGTTCTACATTCTGATCATATGTGTTGATGAAGGAAATAAACCACTGTAAGTGCAAGAAGCTACATGACTTATACACTTTCATTTAACCAAGTCTGTCACTGTTACAGCTTTCACAAGAACAAATACAAACAGCACCACATAATGGTAAAACCAGCATAGTAAACATGTAGCTCCATGGCATTTCCATAAAGATAGATGTGCAGAAACTGTCAATGAGTCTTTCACATTACCGTGGAGGTGTTTTTGGTCTTGTCTATTTTAAAGAATTGTTTGAATTTGGTCACAACGGAAGTTTTTATCAAACTCATCCTAAAGCAACTTGACCTGTTTCAATCTGATTTTGCTGAGCAGTGGTTTTCTCGTTTTCTCCACTCAAATTATAAATCCTACTTTTTCAACGGTAAATAAATGGCTTTTTGGCAGAAATTCTGTGTCAATTCTAAATCAACCTCATTTCACTAATTTCCCAGTCAACCATAGATCAAAGACTTTTCCATGGTGGACAGACAGGATGTAAAACTTTCATAGCGGTGCGATTGAACAGTCTAATTCATAATAGCTTTAATTTCACATTCAATTATAAATCCATAACCTTTCAACCTCGATGTTGCCTGTTAAACTACAATATCTAACCTTTGTTTCTGGTTGTGGTGGTGTCTCCCGGTCTCTTTGGGCAGTGGCTGTACTGCAGACTACAATTTATCTTAAAAACACTTTTCCATAATAAACACCAACATGACAGGACAGTGTGCACTCAACTTTTACTTTGTTAACTCATCAATGCACATGGCACAGGGGTCATCACATCATAAACACTCTTTCTGTAAACACTAAGAACCAAGGTTACCTTGCAAAATAGAAGAGCCGCTAGGATGCTCCACCATAGGAGCTCTGAAGATGAATAAATCCAGCACTTAATGAACACCGTGATGGAAACCTTTGCTTTGTGTAATGTTAGAAGTACTCAGATAACCCTCAGAGGCTCTAGACTTTTACATAGAGAGATTATTCCCTCTGCGAATTGCTACCTTATCGTGGTGGAGGCATTTGTGTGATCCTAGGGGCTTGTCCGGGGCCTTTTGCCCCTTGGTAGTGTCCCCCATGGTAAATTGATCCTGGGTGAGGGACCAGACAAAGAGCGATTCAGAAGACCCCCTTGTGTTGTAGGGGTCGGGTGCATTGTTTCCCTGGTGGCGGCCAGCAGCAAAGGCCCTGGAGGAGTGTTCCCCGGCTACCAAGACTGGTGACTGGGATATGGAATGTCAACTCTCTGGTGGGGAAGGAGCTGAGATAGTGCATGAGGTTGAGAGGTACCGGCTAGATATAGTTGGGCTCACCTCAACGTATGGCTTGGGCTCTGGAACCAGTCTCCTGGAGAGGGGCTGGACTCTGTCTCAGTCTGGAGTTGCCCCTGGTGAGAGGCGGTGGGCTGGGTTGGGTTTTCTAATATCCCCTCGGCTTGCTGCCTGTATGTTGGGGTTCTTCCCAGTGGATGAGAGGGTTTGTTCCCTGTGGTAAATACAGTTATATAGAGAGAGGTGGGAAGGTTATTTGCAATATAGTATAATAAATATAATACCACTTTACTCTCCACAGTAAGAAGCTTCAATTACTGATCGATTACTTGATTCATTTAGCTCAGCAAAAGCGATTGTTGTCTTTACTTTTTTGTCATCTGTTTTTTTTTTTTTTTTTTTTTTTTTTTAAGATTTATTTATTGGTTTTAACCAGTTTTACATGGTGCACCGTGAGCATTAAAAAAAAATAAATAATAATAGTAATAATAATAAAGTAAAAAAAAGTAAAATAAAATAAATAAATAAATAAAAACAAGACCACAACAACAACAGAAACAACATAGTAATAGAAACAAAAACAAAACAAACCATAGCAAAAGGGAAGGACAGATATACAAATCAAGTTAGAGTTTCAGGCTGTTAAGTCCACAGTGTATACATTGCAGTTCTCCAGAAAGTTGTAGAATTTTGACCATATAGCCCAAAACTTGTCCAATTTATTTCTTAATGCATAAGTTATTTTCTCCATAGTATAGATGTCAGTCCATTAAGCCACTGAGATAGTCCACATATTTTTTGATTTTTCCAACACATAGCAATACAGCGCTTGGCTTTATTTGTTTGGTGGAGAGAGAGGTATTGATTGAAAAAAGGTAAAGATATTTTGGCAAAATGGACATTTTTAGTATATTAATACGACCAATTAAAGATATAAGTAGTTTCATCCATCTGTTTAGAAGTGTAGTAACTGACGTCGTTAAGGAATTATAATTGGATGCCAGAATATTTTCAATTGAGTGAGTTAATTTCACACCCAGATAAGTAAACCCATGTTCAGATAGCAGAAAGGGAGTATTGATTGGAGGATTTTGTCGTTCATTTTTATTCAAAAATAATATTTCGGATTTATCAAAATTTATGTTATACCCCGAAAATGTACTAAATGTGTTAATGATACTTAATATGGATGGTATTGATTTGTTTAAATTACTGCAGAACAGGATCACATCATCTGCATATAGGGCAATACGGTGGTCAACATTGCCTACTTTAATTCCTGATATGTTTTTATGATTCCGGATTGCCATTGCAAGAGGCTCAATTGCCAAAGTGAACAAGAGAGGCAACAAGGGGCACCCTTGTCTAGTTCCACGATATAATCTGAATGGTGCGGAAAAAAGACCATTTGTTAAAATCTCTGCTTGGGGGTTGGAGTATATCAATTGAATCCATTTAAAAAATCTATTTCCAATACCAAACTTTTTCAAAACTTCAAATAAGAATGGCCATTCGATCCTGTCGAAGGCTTTTTCCACATCCATTGAGATTAACGCATTGTCTCTGGTCTCTTTTTTCTCATAAATGATATTCATGACCCTCCGTATATTGTGAAACCCCTGCCTCCCCTGGATAAAGCCATTCTGGTCTGAATGAATCATTTTAGGCAAAAGTGTCTCTAATCTCATAGCTAATAGTTTGCAAAGTATCTTGTAATCATAATTCAACAGTGAAATTGGTCTATAAGAACTACAATGTGTTGCTGGCTTATTAGGTTTAAATAGCAAAGCAATTGTTGCATCATTAAGTGAAGGGGGGAGAGACCCAGATTCAAATGATTCCTGATACATATCCAATAAAGGCCGGATTAATTTATCTTAATTAATTCTATTGGTATTGCGTCAGGTCCAGGAGTTTTACCCCCTTTCATGTTCCTTATAGCATTAGTAATTTCTTCTACTGTTATATTAAGCTCATCCATGTCGTTTTCTGGTAGTCTAGGAAAATGCAGTTGATCCCCAAAAAATTTTTGTTCTGATGAAAATGACTTTAAATGCTCAGTTTTGTATAGCTGTTTATAAAAAGTACAAAAAGAGTCATTAATATGTTTAGGGTCAGCTGTGATCTGTCCTTCATCTGTAATTATAGAGTTTATTGTTCTTTCAGCCTGGGCCTGTTTAATACGCCAAGCCAGTATTTTACTTGCTTTTCACCCTGTTCATAATATGATTGTTTCAGTCTTAGTAAACTTTTAGCAGCTTTATTTAATGACAAAATATTAAATTTAGCTCTGAGTTTATTTAACTCTAGAATTAGAGCATTAGATTTGGATATAAATATCTCTTCCTCAATATCTTTTATCTTTTTCTCCAAAAGAACCAGTTCCATCCTAGATGCTTTATGTTTAAAGCTTGTAAAACTGATCATTTGCCCTCTCAGGAAAGCTTTAAAGGCCTCCCATTTTATAGTCGCCGTAGTTTGAGTAGCGTTATGAGCAAAGTAATAATCTATTTGCTTTCCAATGTATTCTAAGAATTCTGGATCCTTTAACCAGAAAGATTGCAGTCGCCATCTAGTGGTAAATAATGGTAAGTTAGGTAAATTTCATCAATTGTCATCTGTTTTTTATTAAACATAATTAAAGTAGAAGGCAGGTAAACTAACTACAGTGATCAATCTGTCTCTATACAGCCATAAGTGCTTTGACTGGAGATTCTGATACATCACTGATCTGCTATATTACCCAGAACTTCCTGCAACAACACCTCAGGTATGCCTTGCTGTGACTTACCTGCATCATAGCAAACATCTCCTCTTCAGAGTTTTAACAAGCTGATTTCATTATCGCTCTTTTTCATTTGTATCAGTGGGTTTTTTAGTGATGCAAGCAGTCAAATGTGTCTGTATGTTGTGCTTCACTTAATTAGCAGCCCAGGTCTAGAGCTTTTTTTTTTTTTTTATACCTCAGGCATCATCACAAACCTGCCTTTCATTCATTTATTATGCACAGCTAAGATGCACAGAGATTGTACTTCATCAGTCTGAGAGGAGAGGCCATGTCCTGGTCACGCGCCTGGCACACTTCACTGCACACTTCTGGTCAGTGGGAAAGTCCTGGTCATGCGCTAGGCACACTTCCCTGCACATGTCCCTTCACACTTCCTGTAACTGGGAAAATAATGGTCATGTGATCGAACAGAAAATGCTAGTCAAACATCAAAGCCATCAATCAAATTCACATTGGTAAGTGACACAAGGTATTAGGGAGTAACTCTCTCATCAAGTCTTAAAAAAATAAAACTGAAAAATAGAATAAAAAATAAAGAAAGAATAAAACAAAAATATCCCTCCAGATCTTTACACCCAACACCAACAAATCCATCCTTGAATGGCCTACTGTAAATTAATGGGCAAAATAAAGTAAAAATAAAATAAATCCTCTCAATATAGCCAATATTTGCAAAACTAAAAAGGGCTAGCATAGTACTTAAAAAAACAATTCACCGTGTCTTTTTCAATTCAATTCAATTCAACTGAACTCTGTTTGCAAGTGCATAGCTCCACTCTCCTCAATCCACTTTATGACAACAGTCTCCTACTTTCCTTCCTAAAAACTAGAGATTTATCCATATCCACGTTATTTGTTTTAGACTTCTCATGGGCCAAGATAACCAAATTCCTCTTTCTTTTATGTAATGAAAGTGAAAGAATTTTACTAAAATTATTGTGATAGCATGACTATGTGAAACAAGGAACCTGGTGACTGCAGAGTTGAAAAATAGGGCGGATCTGAATGACACAGGTCCTCTAGTGCGGCAGACAGGCTCACAGAGAGAAACATTTCTCTACCAAACTGAAACTGTGAGAAGAACAATGTATTAGTCACCCACTGACTGTACACATATAGATGTATTTTTGAGTTCTTATCTCACAAGTTGCTGTGATTTTGATGACAGAGATTTGAAGTTTCATTTTGCTCTACACTGCCTACTAGGAAACCTGATACTGGTTCTCTGCTGAGTGCTGCCACAAACAGAGCATGAAGGGAAAGAGGTGGGGACTGGAACTTCTAGAGGTTATCCCTGCTCATACTATTTTATTTTCTAAAAGAGAGGATTCAAGACTTCAACAACAAAGTCAAGCAGGTGAGACTCGAACTGGCACCGGTTGTCTTAAATTGGGGTCTAGGTTGGTCCATAGTGAGTTAAACTGGCAAAATCATAAATTACAGTAGTCTGTGTTTAAGAAGTAAGAAAGGCTATTATTTAAAAATGTTGAGTGACTTAAAAGTCACTCACTCAGTCAAACATTTTATTTTTACAAATTGCAACAAATGTTGCACAGTTTTGTCAATATATTTTAAGTTGCTAAAAGAGGACTGGACTGATTCTACTCTAGGTACAATAACACAGTCATAAAATATTTATAGTATTTATTCTCTAAGACAAACTTCAAGTCTGCCATGGTTCTGGGACTCACCAAATCACATCTGTACCATTGCCTTTTGGAACTTAGTCCACATATTGATCTCAAGGCCACATTGATTTATGTTGTATTTCTTCTCTACATTTCTCCTTGTAGATTGGAGAGGAAACAAACAAAGATGAAGCTGTTGTGGGTTGTGATTCTTTTAGTCGGCACAGTGTTTGGCGCCACCAATGATGACAAGAAGAACATTGGGACTGTGATTGGGATTGATCTGGGGACCACATACTCTTGGTAAGTCACTTCAGACTCTTTAAATAATGACACGATACCACTGTCAAAAAAGTAAGATTCAGACTGAATTCAAGCTGTTATCTTGCAGTGTTGGAGTGTTCAAGAATGGGCATGTGGAGATTATTCCCAATGACCAGGGAAACCGAATCACCCCCTCCTACGTGGCCTTCACCAGTGAAGGTGAGCGTCTGATTGGTGATGCTGCCAAGAATCAGCTGACCTCTAACCCTGAGAACACCATTTTTGATGCAAAGAGGCTGATTGGTCGGACATGGGATGACTGGTCTGTGCAGCAGGACATCAAGTACCTGCCCTTCAAGGTGAGCTTGTAAACTGAAAGTAAAACTTGTTGGTTCTTTGGGTGAAGCTTGAGTGAAAGTCTTGTTAAATTAATATTGGTGTGTATTCCTATGAAGGTTACTGAGAAGAAGAGCAAGCCCCATATCCAGGTTGACATTGGTGGTGGCCAGGTTAAGACCTTTGCTCCTGAGGAGGTCTGTGCGATGGTGCTGACTAAGATGAAGGAGACAGCTGAGGCTTACCTGGGCAAGAAGGTAAAAAAATGCTAATCTTAATTAAATGGTGTATCATCAAATCTAACTTTTTCCTTTTTCCTGAGGTCACACATGCTGTGATCACTGTCCCAACCTACTTCAATGATGCCCAGCGCCAGGCCACTAAGGATGCTGGTACCATTGCTGGTCTGAATGTTAAGCAAATCATCAATGAGGCGTAAGCATCCAATCAAAATGAATTTGATCATCTGCTATTTGAAACTGTAAAAAATGTCCCTGCCCTCCCTTCTAACAATAAATTCTCACTGTATTCTTTAGAGCTGCTGCTGGTATTGCTTATGGCCTGGACAAGAAGGATGAAGTAAAGAACATTCTTGTCTTCGATCTGGGCGGTGGCAGCTTTGATGTTTCCATTCTGACCATTGACAAGGGTGTGTTCGAAGTGGTGGCCACCAATGGTGACACTCATCTGGGGGGTGAGGACTTTGACCAGCGTGTCATGGAGCACTTCATCAAGCTGTACAAGAAGAAAACTGGCAAAGATGTGAGCAAAAACAACCGTGCTGTGCAGAAGCTGCGTGGCGAGGTCGAAAAGGTCAAGAGGGAGCTATCTGTCCAGCACCAAGCCCTCATTGAGATCGAGTCCTTCTTTAAGGGGGAAGACTTCTCTGAGACCCTGACTCGTGCCAAGTTTGAGGAGCTGAACATGGTGAGGTATTACTTTGGTTCTGAAAATATTGTGTACCAACCCCTATTGGAGAAGCGGCTGAACAAGCTTTTTAACTTGTGTGTTCTTTAAAACCCAGGACCTGTTCCGTTCCACCATGAAGCCTGTACAGAAAGTTTTGGAAGATGCTGACTTGAAGAAGTCTGACATTCATGAGATTGTCCTGGTTGGAGGCTCCACCCGTATCCCCAAAATCCAGCAGCTGGTGAAGGAGTTCTTCAATGGCAAAGAGCCATCTAGAGGCATCAACCCTGATGAGGCTGTGGCATACGGAGCTGCTGTGCAGGCTGGTGTGCTTTCTGGAGACGAGGACACTAGTGAGTCATGGCTCTTAGAAAAATTTTATTAAATAGTGTTGGGTCTGTTCCCACAAACCCCGCTAATTCTAGAGACTTATTCATCATGAATGAAAACAAGACAGTCAGCGATCGATCGATTACTTGCGCAAGGGAGGCCTCATCTGTGTCCAGCACGAAAATGACCCCAAATCCGGCCTCCTCTCGCTGCCTTTTATTGAGAGACAGTTCACACAGCAAAGCAACGCCCACATGGTTCTAAGACAAGGCTTTGTATGTATATGTGTGAACTTCTGTATGTAAGTAAGAATGTGTGTGTGTGTGTGTGTGTGTGTGTGTGTGTGTGTGTGTGTGTGTGTGTGTGTGTGTGTGTGAGACCTCCTGCTGACCAAAGGGTCGTAAAAGCAGGAAGCTTACAACACAAGAAACAGATCTTTCAGATAGGATGTATCTACAATAAAACCTCCCCCAACACAAAGTGGTTAGAGGCGCTCAGGATCAAAGGAATGGCTTTGATAATACTGCTTGAACTAAGACTGTACAAATTTAAGAAACACAATGGCAACATTCAACAATTAGACCTAACATTTCCCCCCTTTTTGTCATTGTATATACTTAAATTTCAACTTATGCACCCTTTGTTTGGACAGTGACAGTGTAGATTTCATTCATACACAACTCCTCTTCATTCACCTTCTATCGATGCAAAAGTTCACAATTAATACATATAAGCAGTTAACCTGCTTCTCATTGATCTCATACACAGTAAACTACATCCTATACGTAAGCAATCAGTGTCAACAGTCCAAAAACAGGAATTAATATTTTCAAAAGAAGATGCCACCAAGGACCAGACATTCACCAAGCTATCCAGCCTTGTGGTGCATCTACTCCTGTCGTGCGATTCATTATGTATTCCTGCAAGTAAACAACTGAATGTAACAGTCAAACAAGAAGAATCAACATTCTCAAAAATCATATGTCACTACAATACAACTGTATACAGACATAGACATTCAAACACATCAGTTGACTTCATCGTTTGTCCATATGGCTCTTAGCTAACTTCAAAGCTGTAGCCTGGTCAACACCCTTCTTTATGACTCCTATCAACCCCCCAAAACTTCTCACTATAGGCATCCTGTGGGGGTTAGAGTCAACTGGTGAATTATCTGCATTTACAACTCTTCTCCTGTCCTGTTGTCACCACAGGAAAAGCTTTGTAAAGGAAATTGGATCAAGGTGTTTTGATCTTCTCAGCTCACAACCTCAACCAGCTTAGAGAAGTGTTCATGATGTAAATGTAGACAAAAGCTTCTCTGTTTGCATCCTTCTTGCAGAGGACACAAAGAATAGGTGACGTTGCTCAGATTTCATGGTAAATCTCCAACTTGGACTAATCCATTGCCCTTCATACACATATGCAACTGGCCTGCTTCCAGTTCGTTTAGCTGTTCAATGTCCTGCAGCAAGTCAGATACTTGGAGTCGGACTATCAGGTCTGTCGTACCAGAGCAGTTCACCGTCCCAGCTACTGGTGAACCAACCGTCCATTCAGGTTCAGAGCAGTTGAAAAGTTGGCAGTGTTCCAAGTATGTTTACTCCTGGATGTGTTGCTAAGGCAACCAAACAAACTGTCTCACTCTCAGTGATGCTATATGGCCACAGTCCAGAAGAATGTGTAGCCAGTGGCATCACAAGCATAACCATTGGTCTCGTTCTTTATGTGAGCGGTTGTGTTCCCAAACTGCCACCAGTAGTTGTTGAAAACCCCATGCGGGTACTGGGTGTGATTTGCTCTGTCCCAGTGCGCTCCTGTCATCCCACTCTGGGTCCACAGGCACAAGAAGGCGCACAGCACATTCCCAGCCATTCTGATGAGTACCTGTGGCTCAGTTGGTTTCTTCACCGGATTGAGACGAGGGGCCCTGGAGGCTTTCCCCCCCCCCTTTGTACCCGGTCTTCCTGCCACTTACCCCGAGCTGGCCTTAATGTGTGTCACCTTCTTGCAGTGCGCTTGATGTATCCAAGTAATCCTTTCAGCAATCTTCACTGCTGTGGTCGTCGTCAGCAGCATCCGATATGGACCTTCCCACCGTGGACTGGACCAGCACTTCCTCTCCATGGCCTTATCAACATCCAATCTCCAGACTTCAGACTCTGCTCCTGCGGAGAAACAGAATCATCTGGCAGATCATTTGTTCTCAAGACTTATTTACTTTTAAACATTTTAAGCATCTAATCTGCTAATATGCTCTCTCTTCTGCTCTCCTATCATCACTACAGAAGACTAGAACTCTAAATGCTCTAACATATATAATCTCAACGAGTCAGACCATTCTCTGTTGGAGTAATCCTCATGTACATTCGTATACCTCCTAATTCTATACAGTTTAACCATGTCCTGCGTCTCTTCCTAAGTCTTAACTTTACTGTTCCATTAGTTCTCTCTACCAACCCTGCACTTTGTGGATGATATAAACAATGATGTTTTAGTGTTATCCCTAGATGTTGTGCCATTAATCCAATCACTTCATTTACAAAGTGTGGACCATTATCACTATAAATGGTCTCGGGAATCCCGTGTTCCGGGATGATATTCTTAAATATTGTTTTGGCAACCGAAATGGCATCTGCTTCCCTAGTTGGTACAATTTCTACCCACTTTGAAAAAGGACACACTATCACTAAACAGTACTTATAGTTATTACAGTTGGACAGTTCTATAATCCATGTGAATGATTTGTAATGGGTGACTGGGTATAGGGAATTTCTCTCTCTTAGGTCTCAAATTACCCTGAGAATTGTGCTTGCAATATATCATACATGACCTGCAAAATTTTTTTGAAAAGGTATTAAATCCTAAAGTATAAAAATGTCGCTCCACTGCTGCCATCATCCCCCCTGTGGAGACATGGCAAAGCCCATGGCTCAAAATAGCAGCAGTCTTATACAAATTCTTAGGCAGTATTGGTTTATCACACAGATAATAAACACCATCCTGCAAGCTCGCTCCCTTGGTGAGCCACAACTGTTTTTCTGCAGCAGGTGAATGTGCCTGCATGTCTGCTAATACATCTGGTGTAATAGGCAACGTCTGCTGGTGTTGCACTGCTAAAATATGAACACCATGTTCTCCTAAAGCTGCCTCTTTTGCGATCTTATCTGCAAAAGCATTCTCTAATGCAACTGGATCTTTCCTTCACATGTGTGCTACACATTTACAAACGGCAATTCTACTGGGTAAAAACTCTGCCTCCAGCAGATTTTGCAAGAGTTTGGCATGTTCTACAGGTTTCCCTGTAGAGGCTGTCACACCTCGTCTCACCCACTGCACCACAAAGAAATGTAACGTAGCAAATGCATATTGGCTATCAGTGTATATTGTCACATCTTATTTCTCTGCAGCTTTACACACTTCCGTTAAAGCTAGCATCTCTGCTGCTCAAACAAATATAAAACATGCTAGT
>NW_027052292.1:0-20507 GCF_036321145.2 Pelmatolapia mariae | reverse complement strand
CTGAATAGTCATTGTGAATTGTTTCGCAGGCTTAAGGCACCTTTCTCTTTTTCAAAACAAAAACGTTCTCCTATTAGGAGTAAACAATAATATATAACCGTTTGCTAAAACCTGGTTAACTATTGACACTTTTGATCATTTTTCCAACCATATATAGTATTTAGTCCGCTCTCCAATCTCTGCATCTTCTATGAAAAACGGGGGTTGCAAAAATGTTTTTCACAGATATTTTAGATTAAGAAAAGTGCAGAAAAAAGTAAATGGTGGTTAAGCTCTGTTTACGGGGCTGATGATCTTGACAGAGTTCACTGGGTCCTTGAAGAGACTCCAGCCATTTCTAATGTCATTAGTGACACCTGGGCTTTTCCTTCTCTAACAAGTCTAAATAGCTGTTGTGAGTAAGGTCTAGAGTTTCTGTTTCACATTACTTTACACTGATTATGTAGCCTGGGGGCTTCATGGCAACTTAACTGCTGCCAAAACTTGACTAACAAAGTTGTTTCCAAGTTTGTAGGCAAGCAGTATGTCAGCAGCATCAGCACTTCCATTAGCATCTACTTTTAATCCTGTCAGCCACTGCTGTGCATTATGAAGTGTTTTATAAGTGCTCATAGCTGAATCTATAATTAATAAATGGTGGCTTAGCACTTTGAAAGAAAACACACTTGATGCCTATAGAGATGCCTCACATATACAAATGTGAAGCCAGACTCATTTCAAGCTAGTGCCTACAGCAGTATTGATTAACATGCACATCTGTTTCCTCAGATGAGAATGAGATTTATGATGCATCTCTTGCAGACAGGCAGTGCATGCCGAGTCAAATCTCAGTCCTTTACAGCAAGTCCAATTCAAGATTATAGCATTTGATCATTCATCTTTAATACTATGTCAGTTGTGTTTTTTAATGGCAGACAGCTGCAGCTGTCCTTATAACTAATATTGCTCAGCCTGTCGGCTACTTTTCCATTTATTATTTTACATGTGTAAACCTCCGAGCATCACAAACAAGACCTACTAAGCTCATTTCCAGTTTTATATTTTTATTCATGGATTAGTAGAGTACTACCACCACTACCTTCATTAGTACTTCTACTATTACAGGAGCATGCTTCCATATTCTAAATTAATCTTAATTTAACTTACACTTAGCCCCCTCAGCTAATCAACCGTTTGAAACAAGACATTTTAGCTCCTCTCACACTATTTCATTTAAACCGGCTTTGCTCTAATCAGCTTGCTCGTTGCAGACAGTGTTTGAACAGCAGTTGTGTATGCCTGAAATGACCATAACGAGACACCCCCCATCTTTGACATCACTGAGATAAAAAAAGGAAATAAAAAAAAAAAAAAAGTATTTAGGAGCAATCATTAAATCAAGTTTTAGTTTACTTTTACCATAAGTTGATTTTGTGTCCTAATCTGTCTACTGGCACATCGTTTGGAGGTGTGTAACAGCCTCACTTACACACCACATGTTGTCTGACTTCCTGGTTTAAGGTCCTGCTTGTCATTTATTTACTTTATTTAAAATGTAAGCTTGAACGGCTCATCATTGCCACCGCACAGTGTTTCTGCCTGAATGGAAGCTTATTTTACATGCTGAGGATTTACGGAGTCTGACACGGTGTGTGCACAGGCAAGCAGCGAGAAGAGAACAAAACACTGCTTCACGATGTTTTGTCTTCATTGAATTCTAGCCAATGAACTGCATTTCTTTTGTAAACCTGCGAGAAAATGCTTCGACTCGAGACAGCAAAGCATCAAAAACTTTTCTCTTGCTTTGCAGCTATTTCATTACAAGATCGTTTCAGAGTAACAGCTGCCGAAACGCCAAACGCTTGGAATGTTAATCAGGATTAAGTTTGAACTGTCATCTTGAAAAGTGAGGAAAAAAATGATACTCGAGACAATGAAGATCAAGAATTAATTAAATATTCAGAAACTGGTTAGACTTTTATAGGTCATGTCATTTACTGGGGCAAGCTGAGGATTGGTGTGGAAGAGTTTATGCTCTTACTGAGAAATGAAATGTTTGATGTATTTAACAATGTGAGAACAGAGAACTGAAGTTAAACTAGAGCACTTTAAACTTGAGCAGTAATAAAACCTAATTCAAAATCACTGCAGCACTATAACTACAGAAATTATAAATGTCTAAGTTAACAATGAAACCTTTCAAGCAGAACTGATTTTTTTAAATAATGTGATGATTCCCCCTTCTAAAATTATAGGATTTTGTAGCTTTTTTCCCTGTGTGCAACATTGTAGCAAATTAAGTAAAAGCAGAAAGAAAAAGTAGATTTTATTAATTTAGCTGAAAACTACCATAAGGATTTTGTTATTAATCACTGATGTTAGTAGACAACCTCCTTATTGATAAATAATTTGTGCCAAATACATCAATAAGTAAAACACAGTGTACGTCACTCTGTGTGAAGACACGAATGATAACAACAGATCATTATGTTCATTTAAAAAAAAATAAAATAATAATACTATTTGCTGCAAAAGTCACCAGTTTTGCAGGCTGTGGAAAGGCAAGTGCTGAGTTATGAGAATTGATAATGACTTTTATTGATAACGCTTTTTTTTACCATAGAAGTTAAAGCTAAAAAGTGTGAAAGAGACATCAAAGTATGTGGAAATCAATAATAAGGTATAAACTAGCAGTTACCAGAGATGTTCATAATAAACACTATTTGTTTCATTACTTTTATTTTTCGAAAGTGAACATTCAATAAGTGGTTTTAGGTGTAATGAGGGAGATGGCGCTAGCATCTTTCTAAACAGCTTGTTCCCTATAAATATTTTCTTCTGACAGAGTCTGAAGAACAGAAGGAGCTTGGTGGGATGTTATTTGTTGAAAGAGTATACCATAATTTTTAGGGAATAAATTCTTTTTGTTTTATACAGTCATTTTTACTTTGAACAAATTAATTTTTAAATTATTATTTTAGAGACTCAGAATCAAATTCAGGGAAAGGAGAGAGTATCATCTGTGGTAGAACCCCAAATAGCCTGAAAGCTGACATTATATTCTCAAAGTTTGTATTAAAGGCTGACTCTTATAAAAACTGGAAGGGGCATTTAAATTGTAAATGAATGGTCTTGCAAAGAGAGAAAGAAATGTTACCTGGCCTGTGATTTTTTTTTTTCCCTCATCTAAACACTGACGCTGAGGGGATATTTGTGTGTGTTGATGAGCTAAATAAATAAAAGATGAGGAAAGGGCATGCGGGAGCGGTGTTGTGTAGACCTAGGATCTCCGCTTGATGCGAGGAGTTAATTAGTGCCAACGCAGAATCTATTTACGTCGTCAAATCCTTCACGTTTATGGCTGCCATGTCAACAGAGCACATCGAGATGTATGGCTGCGCATAAGGAGAAAGCGAGATCCTCTAATACTTTTTAAGCTTACTGGACTCAGCTGTATTGATTAATGTCCATCTCTGTTTAGTGATTATGCACAATGTGGTCTCCAATTACTGTACCGAGAACTTGTCATTTAGCTCACTTCCATCTTACCCCACTGGGCTTTGAGTCAGTAGAACCATTAGGTGAAGCTGTGTGGGAAATTATGCATCACGTCATGAATCGCAGGGACTAATGAAGTATATGAATCAAAAGGATCAATTAGTAATGCCTTCTCCCTTTCACTAAGAGATTGGTTTAACTAGAAAGTTACGTGTTAGTCAGATAATGAAAGTGATATTTCACCCCAGAAGAACATTATGCCCATATTAGCATGCATACCACCACATGAGTTCAGAACAATGGCCAGCCTCCAATATAAGTTTGTGTGTTCTACTGGTGAGTATTTGTTCTCACTGACAATTCAGAATCAGTCTACTTCACAGTTTGCAGAGAGAGAAAAAATGTATGACTGAAAACTGGAGAAAATAAGTGTTGATTGAATTTGTCTCACTTGTGTTTTTTCATTAGCTGCGTGAGCTTGAATGCAAGATGACTGAACTGCATTGCAGGTATGCATGCTGAAAACGGGAAACTGTTGCACCAGAGTGATTTTTTTTTTTTTTTTGGGTTACTTTTAGTTAGTCTGGTTAGAAGTGTACAGTGAGGCATTCGGGGCCCAGCAGTGCAATCCTCAGCAGGTCAGAGTGTATTGAGGACATACATCCCTCCCCCTTACCCTCCATCTCCACACTGATTGGCTCCGAGTCAGGTGACCCTTGTTCCCCAACAGGGGGAGGGCGATCAGGACCTGTACCTCTTTCAGGGTCACCTGCCTCCTTTGGGAATGCCGCCCCATGATAGGTTGTGCTGGCGCTTGTGGGTGTGGTCTTCCCTGTGGTTGTAGCGAAGGGGGAAGGAAGAGGAGGAGTAGGAGGAGGAGGGGGCAACAGAGTGAGTGATTAGTGAAATGTGAATCAGTCTGTAGAATCAACTTTAGAGAAATGAGGGTGATTCCTGAGTAGAAAGATAACCATCACCCGTTAACATAAAGACCCTGTAATGACTGTCAGGGACATGATGAGCAGACAGAGCACAAGTTAATTCGTCTGTCAATTCGCTACTCCGCAGATACAGTGATTTAAATCTCTGCAGTGTAGTTAACCAGCTGCTTCAAGTCACAATGTATTTCTCCAGCAAAATGAGATTAAAGCATCTCAGCATTTGTGATCATATCCTGGACTCAAAAAATATTTTACAACCAAAAACAGCTTGTACCATTTTAAAAAGCTGTTTTTCACATTTTGCGACTCTAAACAGTAATAAGGGCACAATGAGAGTATGCTCTGAAAAGGTTCACACTGAAATAATAATATAAGTATTTCTTTTCACAATGGCATAACTGCAAGTAAGGTTTTGACCACCTGAATAAATTCCCAGAGTTCAGGAAAAAAAAAGGTTTTCATATTCTGAATTTATTGTATTGCAACTTATTATTCTTTTATGCATATTCCTATCTAATCAGATCCTTTCCTCCTTTGAACCACCATGACCTTGAACTCTACCATAGCTTAAATTCTTGAGTGAACATGAGTGAATGAATGAACATACGGATGGGCAACAAAATAAAGGAAAAACCTGAACCCCTGAGCAGTAAGTAGATCCAGTGGCTCAATTTTCACAACACAGTTTGGGTCCATGTGTCTGCTAAAAGGAACAGGTTGTTGCAAATCAATACACAAATGTTCCGAGCGATCATTTTTAACCTACAATGCAACATTTCTATTGTGCAAAAGTGGCCAGGACGGCAATGTCCTCATCTATAGGACAGAAAGGGCCACTGAATAGTTTGAAGAGAATGAAAATGATATGTATCACAAGCTATGGTGCTCCTGATGACCAGCACTTACATGGTAGAAAGTGTTCTTCCTCCACAATCATCAAAACAATAAAGGATAGAAGATCGGTAGCACTTTATAATACAGCCTGTGATGGGCACAAATCACCTGTAAATAAATGGAATTTCATTGGATTTTATTTGAAATTATAATGTAATTATATTTAATTAAAATAGTTAAAAGTAGGTACACTATAACAATATGGTAAAAGTCAGGCTTTTGGAGGAAATAAAGAAATGGTTAGAGTTTAAATTTAATCTGCAAGTAATTTAAAGTAATGCGTAAGTAATTTCAGGTGTTGCATAACCATATTAAAGATTAGGGAGTGGCTTAACCTTGTTCAACTTCCAGGTATTTTACAGAAAAGAAGACATTCCTTTCATGCACACTCCTTTTGAAAACAAAAAACAGCTGGACTCTGCTCTGTCATTATAAGTTACAGTTTTGATGGTACCAATTTATTTTTTCTTATAAAAGCAAGCAAAAACCATCCTTGTCACATTTATACTGGTAAAATAAAAGGATACCTGAATATTACAACAATCATCATGCACCTGTGTTACAGCGGAATTACAACATAAGATGGGGAAAAAGAACTTCCTGTATTGTAAAATTACTACAAAATTGCAAACTATTTCAAATGAATTTTGACTACTTCGATGTACATTTTTTTCTCCCTACAATCACTGTTGAAACATAACTTAAGTCACTCCATAATCTGTGATATGGATATATGATACTTAAAATTAATCATCCACTACCTAAAAATACTTAAAATTACTTGGATAATGCTTAAATTTAAAGTATAATTATTTCTTTGTTTTGTATTATAAAGTGTTACCAGAAGCTCCTTTGGGATGACAATGTGTTTCTTCCCTTCAGTGCAGTTTAGTGACTTAAAAAAAATCAGTTGGAGTTGTTCTGATCATACATGGTGTCCCAACGCATTACTAAGACACGATAAGTTGCATTTTCCCTACGTTTGTCTAAAAACACTCATTCCTGACAAGATAAAGATTCTTTTTTCCATCTACCCCCCCCGTTACTTAACTTTGTGTTTTCTGTTTCACAGAAATCTCCATCACCTTGGTGTAGCCCAGCAAACATTATGACTAACACATTTGGATTTGGTTCAAACATATGCCAAGAAACACACTGGGCATTAGTTGCCACAGGCACGGTATTATCAAACATATTTTTTCCCGATGACACACTCCACATCTTGATTGCACGATTAGCTCTCTGTTGTCCTTGAGGTATGGTGAGCAGCATGCTGCTATTGGCTTGGGCTCACGCACTAATAAGCCAGCCATAATGTTAGCATTCTGCAGAGTTCACACCCAGACTGGATGAGAAGAGTTTGCTCTCTCTATTTCTCACTGTGAGCCAGTTGACAGTGTTCACTCTGAATGAGGAGCCCTGTCAGTTCGCCATCTGTGCTGGGCAAATTAAAACTGTACCAGGAGGTGCTTGGCCCTGGCATTTTGGACGGCAGCTCCATGACTTCATCATTACTTTATTAACTTACCATTTTTTAAGAAAATCTAATAAAATGTTCGTCTTTTTTATTGTTAGTGAAGTACAAAAAAACCCCGTCCACTATAAAACACAGAAACACTTTACTACCTACACAGGCAGGTGCTTGTCACAAGCTAATCCCTGTGCTGGCTGTGATTGTTTGGGTGACAGTGGAAGAAAGAAAACGTCCCTGCCTTTGGTGGTTTTTTCGAACAGGGAACAGAGCCCCCGAATGACAACAGCTTTGTTAGGCATATGGAGTGTTTTATTGTCTCGGAAAGCTGATAATTGATGTTCAGTGTAGAGACTTAAAAGGCTTTTCTTGTGAATCAGCTAGAAAAAAAAACTATAGACACACACAAAAAAGAATAAACCAGAGACAGAATCTGACTGCGTGTGGAAAACTTCAAACGGAGCAGTGAAGCATTAGGGTAGTGAGAACCCCACAGGATTAAGCAGTAGGGTTGCTCATCAAGTCTTGCTACCAACTGAGTTGTAATTCCTCCAGCAGCGAGGCTTTACAGACTACTGAGGCAGTGTGGGACTGTGGAGGTCTGGGCTGAAGCCTCGAGCAGACAAAGTGGCCTCTGTTCTAAGAAAAAGACACAGAGATGTAGGAAGGATAGTTCTGAGCCATAATGGCCAGCATCTTCTAGCATGATGGGCTCAGTATTGTTATAAATCACTGTCTTGGATCAGCCACTGCCATTAGATCCCCTGTGCCTCAATTTGTCCAGTGACAAAGGGATCTGACTCCTCAACTCCTTAAAAAGTTGAGGCGGGTGCACTAGCTGTGTAGATAAAAGTGAATGAGCCTTGTTAGCAACCATCTGTTTGAAAATGACTACTTTTGAATGTAGAGTGTCAGAAAATTGTCCTAACACCACCTCCTCAATCTTATCTGAGAGCTAGCCAGCTTAGCGCCATTTCTATTTCTATTCCGGCCATGCCAGGGGCTGTGCGGTGTGGCTGGCGGGGGAGTAATGGAACGTGACAGGGATGATGATCCTTCTTGATACAGGGCATTAGGCAGCCTGGCCAGCGGAGCTCCTGGTCCATCAAAGAAGTGATGCTTCAGACAATGGCTTCAATGTTTAAACTGTCAAACTGGCTAAGAGGGAGAGGTGGTGCCAGCCATTCAGCTGCCTCAGTAAAAGATTCTCTAACCTCCCATGTAGCCAAGTGTGGAAACATTTACTTTACGGGCACATAACTGCATAGATCTGACTCGCAGGGAGTGAGAAGTCCTTTGTAATGATATTTGGGGATATTTTTTAAAAATATCTCAGCTGTTTTACTAATACGGCCTTAAAGGTTTTTCCAATCTTATCTTCCAATCTCTCTTCTGTTCATACAAAAACCCTACTTGATTTTAACTTTTGTTGGTCTCATCTTCAAGGTAACTTCCTTACACACCTCTGGGCCTCATACAGTGCTGCTGCTATGCATAGTAGAAAAAAACTTCTAAAATAATACAGGATGCAAACAAAATTTCCATAATTAAATAAATAAATAAATGAAAAGATAAAACTAACATCCCTTTGGGAATAAGAAAGACTGTTAGTTGTTTCTTAGCTGTGAGACTGTTGACTTTAGAGAAAAGGGACATAAATGGAAAAAATAAAATAATAAAGATACGTATAAATAAATAAATAATATGTGTCCACTTACCATACGCTGAATCCAGTGCTGTGTTCTGCTTGCGAGTGGTTGCCAAGACATCTGGAGAAAAGAAATACAAAACAATATCAGTGTGATATTATTTGTTAAGATTTGCGTTTTCTGGACAACATTTCATTACGTTCTGATGGGAAGCAATGATTGCTGAATTTGTCCTGTTAGTGGTTCTCATCACATCCCAGACACATGCAAAAGAGCTGTAAACAATTCACTTTGTCTTACATACAAAAACATGCTTCTTTGAGCAAATGTTTAATTAGCATACAAAGATTGAGAACAGTATTCTAGCAGGGATTGTGAATGGAGGTGGACAAACTACTTTTCAAGCTCCTTCAACATGAACTAAACTGCAGCCATAGCTGAAATAAAACATCATAACGCTCCATTTTAATTTGTTCAAACTGCAATCAGTTGCGCCAGCTGCCATCGAGATCTGATAACAGTAGTTTTAAATCTGCCTTTATTGATCATGTAAATTCCTACGAATAAATGAGTTTGCTCCATCTCACCGTGGCAGGTATCGGGGTGCTGATGGTAGCCGTTCTCCACATCCTGTTCAAACCCGCCTCTGAAGACAAAGAAACAAAGACGCACACCCACACAGCAACAAAGACAACGAAGCCTGTCAGTAAATTTGCATCAATCCATTTCACTCAATGTCCATTTCTAACAAAGCACCTCTTTCCAAAATTGGTTTTGCTCAAAAGCAGCTTTTGGAGACAGGAAGGCAAGCGCACCAAAAGAAAGGAAAAAAAAGAAAAGAAAGAACAACAAAATTTCATTTGTTTTACATCTGGCTGAGGTCAGAGTGTTTGTTGTTTGGACACAGTAGTGGCCAGAACAGAAGGAAAAAATCTACCCTTAGATCTTCCTGCAAGGTTGTATACCATCAAATTTGTGGCGTTCAGGAGATTCAGAAGTTAGTTTGTGATAAAAGTAATAATTTACTTTTGTGTGTCCTTGCATTTCCTCAGCTTGACTCTTCTGCCTGTACTCTAGTTAGTCATTTCCTACAATTTGTAGATATAAGCCTCTCTCTCTATCCACAACACCTCCTCTAGCTGCACTTTATTTTAGTCTACCAAAGCTGCAGCTGATGAAATTGGTACCTACGGTTTGCTTGCTCGCTCGCTCTGCTATGTACGATCGCCGGATGAAACATAGTGAAGTGTATCAGGTCAGACTCACTGACACCAAAGCCTATCATTTTCCCTGATGTCTTCACTGAGACATTTTCTGCTCCTGACTCCCTGGCCACCTCCATGGACAGTTTTCCAAATTAATGAGTAGCATTAACTGAAGGAAATAAATACAGAAAAATGAATTGCTTTTGCAGAAAGCTTTCTAAATGTTTTTTGTGGATTTCAGAGAGGAAAAGAGGAAGCACAAGGTCTCATTCAAAACACCACTGACTGTTTTATGTAAGCGATGTGGAAGGTTAATGAATATTTGTATAATTATTATAATGTTTTGTGGTCCCCAGACTTTATGCATGCTTGTGTGGCACTTTATTCTACATTCGGTTACATTTAATTGAGTGACAGTCATAAACTGAGCCACTGTGAAGTGAAGAGACAAAAGATCAAATAAGTCCCTTCAAAAATGTTTTTGCCGTGTAATTTTTGCCTTTGTGAACTTGTGAGTATGTAACTCAAATCCTCTTAATTCACCTTTTGAACCACTTCAAACTGACAAGAAACCCAATCTGACAATTATTGATTTTCTGCTGCTCTGATGAAAACGCGCCTACGATTGATACGCTTTTCCCCTTAATACAGACGAGCCATCTTTCACCTTCAAGTCAATCACAAATAAACGGCTCATCCAGATGCATCCGTTTGATGGTTAAGCATTGAGATTGAGCCAGTGCACGGTGGAGCGGAAGTCTTTCCAAGCTGAGCTGAGCTGAGCTTCACATCGTCGCCAACAATCCTCCCACATGTTGTAATGAACCAAATAAAGCAGACACAGGCTCATATACTGCATAAGCTTAAGTGTAATGATCCAGTATACGAGAAGAAACACTTTGTACAAGCACGCTCACACGCCCACTCTATAACAAACCAATTAGTTCCTTATATAACCTAAACAGAAACATAAGTCTCACACAGATTTTATGCAAACACAGACCCCCAGCATCCATCTATTATTAGCAAGAAGAGTCCTCTAACACAGAGACAAGAGAAACACTTTTGCAAGCACAAATTCAAATAATGAGCATCGAAAAAGCAATAATACTAAACTCAGAAGGGGGTTGGTGGGGGGGAATCAGCGCAAATAATCATTTCTTCACTGCAAACAGTCAAATTTAGGGATTTGTGTTTGTAAAACCTTCTGCAAGGAGGCTGATTAGCTCACATGGGCCCACCTGGTGCACCAAATTATACCCTTTGTTACTCACTAAAACCCTGACTCTTTTATACCAACTTCTTATGTTTCCTGAGGAGGGAGGGTGTTGGCGTAAGACAGGAGGTGATTATCAAATCAAAGAACACCATGCTGATACTCAGTGTTGTGTGGAGAAAAGAGTAGTTTGCGAGATAAACTTGAGAAAAACAAAAGAAGATATATCTTTAAAGGATGCATTTTCACAGCTTGGGAGCAGCTGGTGTGCTTGACATTAAACAACAGATGAAGTTTTTATCCATTTCTATTTTTTCCTTTTGTTTAAGTCACAGACTTTGTATGTTAGTCGTCATTTGCTTTTTATTCACCCTACCATTGTTGCACTTGCTTTTAATCAGTACAGTGAACAGTTTTTTGCTTCTGTATTTCTACACTCGCTGGCCATTAATTAGGCATGCCTTGCTACTACCAGGTTGGATCCCCAAGTGGCTCTCAGATTTGTATTAATTGGATAGAGAACTGGTGACTGTGGAGTACTTGAGTACAGAGAGTGAAAACCAGTTTGATATGATCTGAGCCCTTTTACATGGTGTGTGATCCTGCTGGAAGTAGCCATCAGAAGATGGGTATACTGTAGTCATACAGGGGTAGGTTGTGGTATTTAAACAAAGGTGAACAGGTCCTAGGTAAACCAAGAAAATATCCCCCCATTATACCATCAACAACACAATTTATGTGGTTCCAGTTGGGTATGCCGTGGTAGAAATTGGGGACATTTTTCCAATCACCCACTGTCTAAATCTTCATTCCCTTTCAGCCTCAGTTTTGTGTTCTTAGCTGTAAGGAGTCATACAAAGTGTGGCCTTCTGTTAGAGCAGCCCATCGGCTTCAAGGTTCCACATATTATTCATTCAGAGATGCTCTTCTGCATACCTTGGTTGCAATGACTGGTTATTTGAATTACTGTTACCTTCCTGTTATAATGTGAAGCAGTTGAGCCATTCTCCTCTAACCCTCAGACATCAACACAATGTTAGTTTGTTCAGACTATTCTCTGTAAACCTAAGAGGTTGGTTGGTTAGGTAGCAGGAAAATCTAGCAGGCCTCCAGTTTTTGAAACACTCAGGTTACCTTGACCATGTCTGCCTAAGATCACCGACTTGCTGTCATCTGAACAGCTGATTAGATATTTGCGTTAATGAGCAGCTGAACCTGATGAAGTAGCTGGAGAGTGTACTTACATCTATATTTTGTATTATAAATTCATTTTGCTGTGAGGCAAATTTCCCTCTGGACAAACAATGTTAAGCTGAAATGACCAACATTTTCACCCTGCCGTTTCCATCCATCTTTAGCTGTTCACCAGAAAAAAAAAAAGAAAAAAACCCCCCCCCACAAAAACGCCTCAAACTCATTTTTTTAAAGTGAAGGTCAAACACTGAAGTGACAATCAGCAAGTGTAAAGACTATTTTATTTCACACCGTGGATTAAAAGTAAACCAAGGCTATAAATAGAGTTGTTTTAACTAGTAGGTTGACCGGTCACCTTGATGTTTAAAAAATATGCAAAACTGCTGGCACTCTTCACCATAATTGTCCTGGAGTTCATGAGCATGAATAAACAGCTGAACCCAAGGACCACTCACACTGTCGTGCTCAACTTCACAATTACAAAGCGCTCCCTGCTCTTATTTACAAAATCTTTCAGTCTAGGTTCAAGTACTGCAGCTTTTACAACACTGCCGAGCAAAGAGATCTAAATTTCTGCCTGGTGTGCTAGATTTGTTCCGTGGTCTTTATCTTTATTCTGACACTGAAAACAAAATGGCCTTCCAGCCAGGAGCACAGTATTGATTTTATTTAGCAGATCAGAGAAATAATGTTTTTGGATGTCTGACGTTCCACTTTAATGAAGGCAATCTTAAATAACATGCCACTCTGATATTCTCACGTAAGGTGAGCATCTGCACAAGAAAATAACTCTTTCACATGGGAATCCATAAACAAGGATATAACGTAGGCTCAAATTAATCACATGTGTAACCACCAAGGCAGGATGGAGAACTGCACGGATACAGATGTGTAATTCATTCATACGCAACCTGAATGGCTGTAGATATTTTGTACAGATATATATGTAATATGTAAACATGTGTATGGATATTCTAGAGTTGACCGCACTTCAGTGTTTCAGTAAAATAATAATAAATATTATATAACTTCAAAGAAATTTAAATACAAGGTGCTTGGGGAAAAAATGTATGAACTATACATAAAATACAGTATAGCTGCTAATGTCCTAAAGCAGGGGAAATAATGACTGCAGAGCCAGTTATATTTATGATTTGGCGCCATGACTGAACAGAAGTTGTGCAGAGTCTGCTCCAGCTGGCAGTCAGTGAAACCATCATCACATTATATGGTACTAGTGGCATTTGGCATCAGGGTATGCCTGTGTCCCATTTTTGTTTTTAATCAATATTACCATATTTTAATTCCCAGATAAACTGCAACACAACCAAAATGTGCAGAATCTGTAAGATTTTAGAGCATTTAACTTTATTTTCAGTATTTACAAGTCCAAAACAGATCAAAACAAAGTAAATAACTGAAACGTTTAGTAGATTGAGGTTAATTGCTCTCCAAATACTTCTAAAAACACATCGGTGAGGTTGCAGTGGGTGACATATTATTTATGATTTATTGCACTGAACTCCCACACATAGATTTTTTTTATTATTAATCCCACATAGACTGATGATTACTGGAAATACTAGAGCAGAATGAGTTAATCCAAAGCTGAAAATAGTCCCCAGCAAATAGACCATTCTTGTTCTTTTAATCCATTTGATTAGTGTTTTCCAAAAAGTAGTGTTCACTTTTAAAGAAATTCCTAAGCCTCTGAGAAACTGAAAGAGAAGAAATGTATTTTTAAGGTGATTGACACCTTCAGGAACCGGTGAGTCCTGCAACACTATGAAAATCCAAACGCTGCCCTGATTAAAATTCAGCTCATTATGCGTCATCAGCTTGGAAGAGCTGCAAAGCAACTGCTACTTTTAAAATATTCTGGAAGTTTTGATGTGATCATTTATATCTGTAATGCACACTGGATTTCTTTTGGTGAGTGAAAACAGTGAGTCTTTAATTTTGTGGAAGAGAAGAAAGTTGTGTTGAGCCACATCTAAAGAGAAGAGCAGGTGGTGATTGATGACTGCATCAAATTGCCAGAAAACTTGCAATTCTTGCTGACGCATGATGGCGCACACTGTGGTCAAGGTCACTTGTTGGTGCATTTGTACTATACCATTCTGAGGCACCTGAGAGAGAACATTGGGCACAGTCTAGCCCTGAGGAAAGAACTCACTTGACTTTGACACTACACTGATATTTGATCTCCGGGTTGTAGATGGAGCTACAAAATGAGACCATTTTGTCATAGAAAAGGCTAAATTGTAGACACAAGACTGCAAAGACTCAGAACAGGACTGTGATTTAAATAAAAAAAAAGTTGGTGCACAAGGAAACAACTCTGAAGGAGCAATGAGCCAAATTTAAATCATCTCATGAGCAGAGGTGCAGAACTTTGTCATCACATCTTGAGTAGAAATACTGGTGGCCTGATCCTCATCCTAGCCGTTTTATCTTCATTACAGAACAGATATGCTTTTTCTTTCTAGGATCTTTGTCCACTCTTTGTCCTTGGCATTATGCACTGGTGACACTGATTGCATTAAATGCATAATGGATAAACTAAAACACCCAGAAATGATATGAAGCCAAGCCATCTGGTACTGCCATATTTCAATGTGAGAGAAGAAAAGATGGAAACGGGGCTGTGAATGTGCTCTGCTCTCTCCCACCTATCCTCTGGATCTGCCACAAATCAGTCATTAAAATTTATGCCACCTCTGGATGAGAAAGGAATGGGGGGAAAAAAGTGACTGATAGTCCATGAAAAGAGTGATGTGAGAGAGGAGACAGCGAGAAAAAGACAGACAGACAGAGGAGGAAGTCCCAGGAGAAAGATGACTTTTGAGCTGCTTCATCTCAAAAAGATTTTTTCTGCCGCTGCCTGATTCACATCGCTTCATCCCTCTTCCGTCCCATCGCCATCCCTTTATCATCCTCTTTTCCCTTTCTCCTCATTCACTTGCTATTTCTCACCATCTTTCAATGATATATATACATATATAAAAGATATCAGTTAATGCAGCTTTAAAATCTGATGTTACTTCAGAGTCGCACACAGAGAGCTGGAGCAGACCGCTTCTTTCCATGAATACAAAAATCTAAATGAATAACACATGTTCTGCTCTGAGAAATCCTCCTTAAACTTTCTCTCCCTCATTTACCCCCGTGTTCTTTTTTTCATTATTTTCCGCTCATTTAATGAACATTTCTCTGCACCTATAGGCTTTGTCCTTTCTCCCAGTTTCTTTTTTCCTCCTCTCCTCCTTCCCTTTGTTTTCTTTTTTGTCTGCTCATACTTCTCCTCCTCCCTGGCAGGGGGCTGATACTGTAGTTGAGTTTGGACAGGATATTTTGGCTGATCTTTCTCAGACTACGGTCCGCTGGCTTCCAGTGTGGCTCTGTCCTGCACGCTAAACACGACTCATAAATCAAACCGTGAAGCGAGTCATTCAGTGCACACTTGCAGCACGACGCCACATCGAAACTTCCTCTATATGCAAGGACCATCCAGTGAGAACTGCAAAGTCTTCACCTCAACCACAATCACCAACCCTAAGACTCATTCCAGTTCTCAAACTCTCTGAAAATTCATGGTGCTTACCAACTTTTATCTCATTCCACACGAATTTCTTAATAATGACAAAAATATTTTAAATCATAATCTCTTCCTTACTTCCTTGAAAGCAGCGTGTCTTTACTGATTATCTCAGCATGCACCAGGAGGCATAAAAAAAGCCTAAACCCGTAAAACATTCACAGATTTCTAAACAATGCAGCGAGTTTCTAGCTGACATCCAGCTCTCTATAAACCCAGTAAGTAATGCCTGCCCCCCCCTCCTCAGTAGGACACACATTATCAGATTAACCACTTTACCCTAGTATTTCAGCCAGCTTGACTCTGTAAATAAACCACAACTTAAAATCTACAATACGCTGTTCCTTTCCTTGTCTGTGTGCAGCGACTTTCTGGAATAGTGTTAATAATGCTAGCCTGCCAGACAACCAGCTGTTTCCAGGCTATATGCTAAGATAAGCTAACCATTTGGTGGAATCGGATGGCTGTCTGGCAACCGCAAAGTCCCAGAACTCCAGGAAGTCACTATCCTTGGCCAAAAAACTCTCAAAATAGCTTTAAAGTGTATATTTTCCTAAAATCTATCCCTTTATAGTCACATGCCAACAATTTCACCACACAGACTGAAAACAAAACAAAAATAATGATTTATGTGCAAGAAGCAAAATACCAGGCTCTCTCAAATACACAAATATAACGTGGCGCACAGCAACATGAATTAGAAAAAAATCCCATTAGCCTCTGTCCGTGCAAGGGCAGGGAAAGTAATATGTCTGGGTGGCCAAGCAGAAGATATGCAATAATTCCAGAGCTGCACATTTTCAGCCGTCAGAATAATCTATTGGAAGCCAGTCAACAGTGAGAGTGCCACTCTCCCTCTCTTCCTCTCCCTCTGTGTGTTTGTGTGTGAGACAGGGGCAAATGTAGTGCGATGTCAGTCTACAGCAAACTCCAAGCACAACAGTTTACAACCCATGTACAGAGAGGTAAGAAAGGAAGGAAAAAAAAACAAAAACACCAGGCGAGGTGATTTAGCAGCAGGTGGTATATCAACCACACAGGGACGCACATAGTCCTTGACTGTCAGGAGAAGAAAATAGTACCTTTAACTGCCCTTACTCCTACCTCCTACCCCTCCTCCTCTACCCTTTATTACAACCATCTATCTGCCTACCTATTCATCCATCTGTCCATCCAACCAACCAGCCATCCATCTTTCTTCCCTATTTTACCAAACGGAGCGGTACATGGCTGCATGATTGAAACACACACTGCTGAACATCACTTCTGATTTTATGGCCCAGACTTCAGGAGAGGGGGAGGGAAGGGTCTGAAGAAAACAGAGGCAATGGCCGACCTGTTGCTTGCACATTAGAGTCCAGCTGAAATTACATTGCTTATTTTGTTCCTACAGCATACAGTAGTGGTCTGCAGTGGCTGTGAAACAAAACTGTCTCAGGTGATTGTCCTTAAATACAACTATGACATTATTATTTTCAATCTCTATTATGGAACTGACTTTTTATGCATTAACCAGACTGCTACTCTTTCTCAGTCTGAGTATTAGAAAGTTTGCAAAAAGTTTTTCCCCTGCTCCATTTTTATTTTCCTTTATTGTCTCCTACTACCATTTCTGAACCTGAACTTCAATTCCTTGCAGTGTTTCTCTCCACACACTACACATTATAAATATATATGTGTTCAAAAAAATGTCTCACGCACCTATCACTGTGATGCAATACAGAAAGTATATGAACTCCATCAATCTTGTGTTACACCTTGGCTTGCTGAACAAGCAACCAGCCAAACATCTGGCGGAGAAAGTCATGCTGATAACATCAGTCATACATCACACAGGCTAGATGCAGACCCTGTATTAGCAAGTACACTACAGCATAAAAGTCTAGCTACAAATACAAAGACTGGTCAATTTAGATGCACATTTTTGAGGTCCTATAATCAGCATCACTGCAAATAAATTAATCATGTTTCATTTTTTATTTGTCAAAACAAACCGAATGAATCAACACAGCATTCTGCTTCCTGCCCTAAGCCACACAGGATAAGCGCCAGCTCTGCTTAATTATGTCGGCCTCCTCCACGGGTAGTGCCAGGTACACCTTGCAACCTCTCCAGTAACCAAACCACAGGCTAGGTTCAATTTCGTGTTCTTGAATAACAGTTGTAGCCACATCACACATCAAAGTGAAAGGGAGAATCAGATGCAGTGCCCCAGTGTCTCCCAAGATCTTAACTGCCTACTCCTTTACACCGGGAAGGAACACACAACGGAAATAGATGAAGCATAAAAATTGTCTTAATATTCAAACACACTGGGACAGAGGAAAATGGGCGTAGATTAAATTTGGAGCACAAACTGAGCTGCAGCAGCAGGTTTTACTGGTGCACTACTGCAAACCTCAACTTTCCCTTTAATGGCAGAGCCAAATAGGTTGCCAGTAATGGCACCAGAATTGTTTTTCTGCCTAGTACTATACTGAGGTGTGGAAAAACTGGCCTCACCAAAAGTATTATGAGTAAAGATGTATTCATTAGCCAAAACTGGAGCAGCGTGTATAGCAGAATATTATACTATACAAGTTATTTCAGTGCTACAAGATCTTGAAATCTTGAAAAGCTTTGAGCTCTGATGGACTGATCCATGGATGGGTGGATTTTTCTTGCTACAAGAAACTCTTTTGTGATTTTATTTTAATAATACACCTGACAAATCCTATGCTTGCAGCTTTAACGCATTTAAAGTTTCCTTCCAGTTCGCAAGCGCAAAGAAATATATTTGGATTTTAATTCTGCTGACCTGTCTGCCTCTCACCCACCACATTTTCACCATCAACAACCCAATTACACAGATTTAACACGTCCAGTACAATAAACAAAAGTGAGACATGTTGAGAGTCCGGCAAAATGATGATCACATATTCATCATGTTGATGTTGCCCACTTGTCTCATCGTAGATTAGCTATTGATTGTCAAGAGCACATCACCCCAGCAGGTCAAGTTGATCCGTGCAGTGCTGAACAACTCACTTGAGGAGTGAAATGAGATTAAAAAATTATTGCTTCTCTTCCTGTTTGGCTGCACATTATTGACTAAATTGCGAACCTGTCCTCTGTGCCTGGGAGTTAAGAAACTAATAATGCCTTTATATCGCTGTGCCCTCCCATGTGCTTTCAGACTGACCAAACACCGCAGTGGCTGTTCCCACTAATTACTATATGTTCGTCCGGGGAAGAATTAACAGCTGAAACCTCCTGGAGTGTTTGATTATGAAGCAAATCTGCACAATTTTGTTTGGGTGATTCATTATTATAGATGGGATCAGAAAATTACTTTTACGACATGAAGGGCTTTTAACTTTTAAAGTATGTTTTAGTTTTGGACGGACCGCCACTCACTGAAGTGGAGCCAGAAAACCAATGTCAACTAACAGTTCATTGCAGTGCCCTCTGAAATAAACTGCAGAATGACCCTTAATTAATAAAGACCAAGGTCAGCTTATTCCCTTAATAGCCTCACCTTGTACTAGCACTAATTTGCCAAAAGCAGCTTAGTGTTAATGATATATATATTTGTTACTAAGATATGCTACCTCATTGAGTACACCTGTTCAGCTGCTCAGCAATGCAGATATCGAATCAGCCAGTCGCATAACAGGAAGCCAATGTAATCAGTCACAAAGACAATGTGAAAAAGAACTGAAGGTCAAACAGAGCATCAGATTTGGGGAAAAAAGGTAGTTCACATGTATAGTTGTTAATGCCAGACGGATCGGTCTGAGTATTGCTGATCTACTGGTATTTTCCCCATACGACAATCTCTAGGTTTTACAGAGAATGGTCTGAAAAAGAAAACATATCCAGTAAGCTGCAGTTCTCTAGGTGAAAATACCTTGATGATGCCAGAGGTCAGAGGACAATGGTCTTATGGGTTTATGGCTGCCTTCAACAAGATAATGTACCATGTCAAAAAAGCTCAATCATCTCAAACTGGTTTCTTGAACATGACAATGAGTTCACTATACTCAAATGGCCTCTACAGTTACCAGATTTCAATCCAACAGAGCACCTTCAGGTTGTGTTGGAATTTGGACATTCGCATCATGGATGTGCAGCCAACAAGTCTTTGTGATGCTATCATGTCAATATGGAGCAAAATCTGTGAGGGATGTTTCCAGGACCTTGTTGAATCTGTGCCATAAAGAATTAAGGCAGTTTGGTAGGCCAACCTGGTATTAGAAAGACGTACCTATCAAAGGGCATTTTTAAATGAGTGCATTTTGTATCCTTCAACAGAATCTGAATCCCCACTAGAATTCAAAGTAAAAGATAAAAAAAATAAGTAGCTTGAATTTACAACTGCACAGAATCAGTTTATGAGTTAATTCACAGAATCAATATCCAACCGCTTAGTGGTTAGCAGATATCTGTTCTGAAGCATCAAGCTTTGATTTCTGAGACTAAACCAACAGGAGAGTTGATCTGATTGAGAAACTCAGGGACACTGTGACTTTTCAATTACAGGGAAGCCAGACTGTGAATCATATCTTTTTTTTCTATTCTGAATTTCACTCTAAATTAGATTATAATTCACAAAATTAGTATCATTTTGTATTAAATACTTTTTTTCTAAAGTTATAGCCTCAGTAGTTTAATGTTTAAAGTAAGCAATACAGTGTTTTTTGTATAGGATGTTGTGTAATTAAACTTCTGGCCCCCTGCTAACCATTCAACAACATGCTGGTTTAAGGCACTTGTCTCATAACCATTTACATAGATTTATAATGCAGCCTTTTTGTTTTTTAGCTACACTGCTTCACATCCAGAGAGCAATTAATAATAACTTTCATTAATAATGTGCTTTA
>NW_027052291.1:0-27200 GCF_036321145.2 Pelmatolapia mariae | reverse complement strand
ACTTTGAAACTTATTTATCACCTTGCTTACGTAACTTAATCAGATTATGCACTAACTACTGACTTTTGACCAAAAGCATAACACAGTTGGTCTTTGAGTATCATGGGATCTCCAGGCAGCCAATCGTTCATGCGGTCTAGCACACTTTGATCTGCATAAAAGTAGGCTTGGACAGTCATCCACGAGTCCTAGCACACTTGGATTTGCATAAAAAAAAGGGCAGTCTCACTTCATCCAAGGCCCAGGGCCGTAACACAGCATTACTGACATATTTTATCATTTAAAAACACTTCCTGTCACTGTGGTGGTGATAACAATAAAGATGACCTTTATTAGTCCCACATGTGGGAAATTTGTTTTGTCACACCAGTGGACAGTGCAAAAGTTCTGAAGCAAAGATTAGTAAATAATAAGAATAAATACTGTACACAACTGTACAGAATAGAATAAAATAAAATACTATATACAGTAGAATAAAATAGAATAAAATATACAATAGGATAAAAATAGAATACAAATGCTGTATACAACTGAGTAAAAATACAATGAGAGCTCCATTCAAACTTTGCTGCCATCAGTAATAATTCTTCAAATATAATCATCAGTGTTTGAGCAGTTATGATATCAGGGACAATCTAGACACGTGTGACAATACTGAACATGTCACATGACACACCTTAAACATCAATTGATCCACTCTCAGTCTGCACTTTCATTCATGACTTCAACAGGTTGAAATGAGCTTTGAAGAAACATTCAGTGAAATAAAGCTTTCATCACAGGATTCATGTGAGCAGCAGATGAACTTTACAAAGAAACATTGGATTTATCTTCTGTTTCAGATCAACTTTGATCACTTAGAGCCATCTTAAGTCCATTTGTTCTAATGTGTCACTCACTATCACCATTAGAATAACTGTGTGCTCTTTGTACACACACACACAGACACACAGACTTGTATAAATAAAGCACGCAGACAGTGATGGGACGCAGGTCATGCGTCCATGGCTGCCCTCGCGAGTGAAAGACAATCTGCAGTGTTTGTGTTTTCTAACTCAGGTGTCTCAAGCTGAAGAACGGCAGGATGATTTAAAGAAATCCCTTGTCACATATGATTTCAGATCCCTGCTGCTCCCCACCTGCCCTGTAGGTGGCCTCAGTATGTTCCAAGTGGAAGCTGCTACAAGGTTTCATGTCTTTATACATCAGCGTGTGAACTTTACTCTTACTTAGACTCACTCTGAGCCAGTCTGAGCAGTCAGATGGCATAATTTGAGTCCAGCACATGGAGGTGTGGCCCTCTCACAGTTTTCAGTTGGAGTCTCACCTCCTTCAATGAAGCAGCTCACCTTTGTGTCCAAGTTTAGTGTCCAGGTGTGGAGCTTGTTGTTGGTGTGTCTGTGTGAAGAAACTGTAAGTTTGCTTTGTTTCCTCTTTTAACAGTTTGTCCTGAAATAAGAGCTGAACATCTGGGCCAAACATTACAGAAACAAACAGAAAAACTGGTTATCAGTCAGTAACTGCACTGAAACATTTGTTAGTTTGATTCATTGACGGGAGCATTTGCTTCTTTGATAAACTGTTCAAACAAAGGTTACTGCCGTCACACTCTGAGGGTTTTGTGTTCTTATTTAGTGGATTTGATTTTTCATTTTTTAGTATTTTAGACTTTAAATCATCAATAGTTGGTCAGTGCTTCCCTGTGCATTTCTCCTCACTGAATTATTTAGATTTTTTTGTTAAACACTTTGAACTTTGTTCCTTTGAACTGTTTTCAGTCTGAATGAAGACTCACTTGAAGTTATTTGATTTTGCTTCCTGAATGTGGCTAAAAAGCTCTTCAAAAAAATGCCAGTTAATACATGTTAATCTTGAGTTAAATATATTAATATGGTCCCTTAATTGTGTTTTTAGATTAGTTAAATAGTTTTTATAATTATTTTTGTTGTAATGAAGTATTCTTAGTTAATCATAACTGTAATGTCAGAGTAAAGTCTCACAGCCCTAAACACATTTATCCTTCCCCTCCATGACTAAACAATGTGTGAGGTGCAAAGTGCAGAACCAAACCCTAATAAATGTGTTCAATGTGTTTCAAAATGAACTGTTCAAAGAAAAAAGTTGTTAGTAGTTTGGTTTATTTTTAAAAAAAAATTATATTTCTTGGATAAGACTCGAGGCCCACTGACTCCTTCCATCCTCAGTCTGTGCTCAGTAGCCAGTTTATTATTTTGTAGAAAGACTGTCCCTTTAGAGCTGGTATACTCTAGGTTAAAATCGATCCATGTTATTTGACATCATCAAATAAGACAGAGAAGCACAAATAATCTCAAATGAACATTACTCAGTACTGAGTAAATAGTATATATGAGAGTATACAGTATATATATCAGAAACTCAGGGAACTCTAGTCAGGGATGTCAGAAGTCTGTTTTTCCAGTGTCTGGGAAAGGTTTAGGTGTACACCTCTGAACCACCAGATGGTTGTTTCTGAGACCTTGTGATGCTCCTGGTCAGCAGAGGTGAGGACCTACAGAGCAGGATGCAACTCTGTCAAATAACATCTTGTTAAATTTAATGCTTTAAAAAGATCAGGTGTGCTGCAAACTGAAACTATGCTGCATGCAGTTACCAGTTTAGTTCTAGTTTAGACTTCCATGAAAGAATGTTTATTTGGCTGAAAAACATAATACCAAGGATTTTTGTTTCTCACGAATATGATGTAAGAAAAAAGCAGAGAGCTAATGCTGACTTAAATGAACCGCTATTAAACCCCGATCCTTTTGTCCCCATGACAGAACAGAGAAAAACGACTCATAGTGTGTTAAAACATTTATATTTTCTTTTTATTTAATCATCTTCCGGAAGAGAGAGACCCATGCACAGCCCAAATGCCAGTTGCAAGATCTCTAACATCAGAATCATAAACTGTGTCTCATATAGGTATTATTTTGGTACTTTACACGGCACAGTTTCGATACAAACATTGCTTATATGGCAAAGTTCCTCTTTTCTGTCTGGCTTCCTGTAGTTATTAATAAGCTTGTACAGCTCTACACTAACTTCCTGTTTTTCAGTCTGGCTGAGCACTTAGTTTGTGAGTCAAAAGTGGCCTTGCTCTACAAACCTTCATTATTAAAGTGCATAAAACAATATAATAAGAAAATAAGGACACTAAGGATATATTAATTACATGACAGCACTCTCCTCTGACCTGGCTCCACGGCGGAGCCCCAGTAACCCTATCCTGGGCAAGGTAATCTGTTCCCTCGATATTTTCCTCATAAGGGTCTTCTGAATCGCTCTTTGTCTGGTCCCTCACCCAGGACCAATTTGTCATGGGAGACCCTACCAGGGGCAAAAGCCAAGTGAAAAAGTACAAGACTAAATCTTGTTTGCATGACCAATATAAAAGTTCACAAAACCCCATCGACCTTTGGTTCGATAGCTTTTATAGAGTAAAAGCTACAACACTGGAGTATGTAGACCAAAAATTGTTTGGAGTTCAAACATGTTTTCATGATAATCAAAATTTATAGTGGGTGATGTCATCACACAGTTATGGGAAATTTCTAGGAAATATAGTTAGTAGAAGTAGAGCAGCTGATGGCAGCTTCCTCTGCCTCACACTGCTGTCTGACTGCATTCAGCTGACACTGAGATGAAGCAGGAAAGAAGCAGCTGATATTTGGACAGCACACATGATGAAAGGAGGATTTCAGTTGATGTGCACATGAATGATTTGTGTTTCCTCTGCAGGTAGAAAGTGTGTGTGAGCTGAATTGAGCAGCATGGATCAGTGTGAGGACAGAGAGGAGGGAGTCCCTCCCTCTAAAAGCACTCTGTGTGGGGAACATGAGAGCCAGACCAAAGCTCAGAGGTGAGATGACCATCTCTAACTGTCCATGACTCTTCTCCATGTCACAGCTCAGCACTCACATCACTGCTCCATCATTATTCACAGGAACCAGCCTGGACCTCCACCCAGCTCTGTGTCCTTACAGAGTGACTGGTCTAAAGGTGCTGTTCCTGACTTTAAATCAGACGTGTGTCGTCCTGCAGAGAGGTAATGTGTGTGTAAAAGTTGTTGTGTGTTTGTGAATAAATCCTCCATCATGTTTAATGTCAGCTCTGTTTCAAACACATTTCTGTGTTCATATGTGAAGCGGTGTGTGTTGGAGTGTTTCCACAAACACAGCAGATACTCAGAGAGATTATTTTTAGTTCTCTTTTATGTTCTCAAACTCTCTGTCCTAAAACTCTTCACTCAGTCTGATCCCCACTTCCTGCTCCTCAGCAGTGCTGCCATTTTCATCAACCAGGACAGAAATGAACTGAACTGTTGTTTCCTCATCAACTTCTTTCTGTCTGCTGAATCTGTAGTGAATCAAAGTGAAACGTGTGAAAATGTTAATGATCCAGTTTGTTAGATGAACGTGTGAATGTTGCAGTGTGCTGTTAAACAGTAACTGTGACATGTGGTAATCTGACAGTAGATCATGTTTGTGTTCTTGTTGTAAACGTCAACACTTCACCAAGTTCTTTTTTCCACCAAGCTCAGTAGAGCTTTTAACACTTTATTTCACTTTCACAATACTTCTGGAAGGGAGATACATCTTGCAAGACACGTTGCCGCGGATCTCAATATGGTAACAGGCACATGACAGTTTTATTACCAGGCACCCTATTCTAGTGTAAACAACAGCATTTCAGTAAGTTTCACTACAAGATGGTTCCCTCTTATCTATTGCTCTACAGGCAAACATGGATGAGAGTCTACGACTGAGGAGACCTATTCTAATGCTTTTTTTACTCAGGGTCATGTCCACATAACCCTACACTATATGATAAAGAATAAAGTTACATTGAAACCAAGCACACCATTGTTTTTCTTGTGACATTACCAATAAATTTGATGTGTCACATGGCCCTCTTCCTATTGAAAAAAAAAAAAGTTGTATCCAAGATGGCCGACTTCTAAATGGCCACCATGGTCACCACCCATCTTGAGGAGTTTGCTCCCTCACATATACTAATGTGCCACAAACAGGACTTTAACATCACCAACTATTCCCATGTTATTACGCTGTATCCATATTAATGGCCCACTCTGTACAATGAAACCAAAGGCACCCGCGGTTGCCTTTGATGGTGCATAACTTTTCATCAACATTGTTGTGTTTGTTGGGGAGAAAACTTACAAACATACACTACAGCACTTCAGAGTCACACTGCTAGCAATTGAAGATTTATGTAAATTTGACAAACGGAAAGCATCCGGTTCAGCAGTCCCCAACCTCTTTTGCGCCACATCTTTTGATCCTAGTACGTTGGACCAACAGTAACTTCTGACCTGAAGACCTAAGTGCTCGGGATGAAGCATGAGGTTTCAACAGGTCAGAGATACAGTGGGATGCAAAAGTTTGGGCAACCTTGTTAATAGTCATTATTTTCCTGTATAAATTGTTGGTTGTTACAATAAAAATTGTCAATTAAATCTATCATATAGGAGACATACACCGTGATATTTGAGAAGTGAAATGAAGTTTATTGGATTTACAGAAACAAAATCAGGCAGGTGCATAAATTTGGGCACCACAAAAAAAGAAATGAAATCAATATTTAGTAGATCCGCCTTTTGCAGAAATTACAGCCTCTAAACACTTCCTGTAGGTTCAAATGAGAGTCTGGATTGTGGTTGAAGGTATTTTGACCTTTACTCTTCACAAAACATCTCTAGTTCATTCAGGTTTGATGGCTTCCGAGCATGGACAGCTCTCTTTAACTCACACCACAGATTTTCAATAATATTCAGGTCTGCGGACTGAGATGGCCGGTCCAGAACGTTGTACTTGTTCGTCTGCATGAATGCCTTAGTCGATTTTGAGCAGCGTTTTGGGTTGTTTTCTTGTTGAAAGGTCCAGCTTCAGCTTTGTCACTGATTCCTGGGCAATTGGTCTCCAGAATCTGCTGATACTGAGTGGAATCCATGTGTCCCTCAACTTTGACAAGATTCCCAGTCCCTGCACTGGCCACACAGCCCCACAGCATGATGGAACCACCACCATATTTTACTTTAGGTAGCAGGTGTTTTTCTTGGAATGCTGTGTTCTTTTTCCTCCATGCATAATGGCCCTTGTTATGCCCAAATACAGTGGCTTGCAAAAGTATTCGGCCCCCTTGAAGTTTTCCACCTTTTTTCACATTACAGCCACAAACATGAATCAATTTTATTGGAATTCCACATGAAAGACCAATACAAAGTGATGTACACGTGAGAAGTGGAACGAAAATCAATCATCATTCCAAACATTTTTTACAAATAAATAACTGAAAAGTGGGGTGTGCGTAATTATTCAGCCCCCTTTGGTCTGAGTGCAGTCAGTTGCCCATAGACATTGCCTGATGAATTCTAATGACTAAATAGAGTGCAACTGTGTGCAATCTAATGTCAGTACAGTACAGCAGAAAATTAACACTGCACATCACTCTGAACACACCATCCCCACTGTCAAATATCGTGGTGGCAGCATCATGCTCTGGGGGTGCTTCTCTTCAGCAGGGACAGGGAAGCTGGTCAGAGTTGATGGGAAGATGGATGGAGCCAAATACAGGGCAATCTTGGAAGAAAACCTCTTGGAGTCTGCAAAAGACTTGAGACCGGAGCTGGGGTTCACCTTCCAGCAGGACAACGACCCTAAACATAAAGCCAGGGCAACAGTGGAATGATTTAAAACAAAACATATCCATGTGTTAGAATGGCCCAGTCAAAGTCCAGATCTAAATCCAATCGAGAGTCTGTGGCAAGATCTGAAAACTGCTGTTCACAAACGCTGTCCATCTAATCTGACTGAGCTGGAGCTGTTTTGCAAAGAAGAATTGGCAAGAATTTCAGTCCCTGGATGTGCAAAGAAGGTAGAGACCCTAAAAGACTGGCAGCTGTAATTGCAGCAAAAGGTGGTTCTACTAAGTATTGACTCAGGGGGCTGAATAATTACGCACACCCCACTTTTCAGTTATTTATTTGTAAAAAATGTTTGGAATCATGTATGATTTTAGTTCCACTTCTCACGTGTACACCACTTTGTATGGGTCTTTCACGTGGAATTCCAATAAAATTGATTAATGTTTGTGGCTGTAATGTGACAAAATGTGGAAAAGTTCAAGGGGGCCGAATACATTTGCAAGCCACTGTAACTCAATTTTAGTTTCATCAGTCCACAGCACCTTATTCCAGAATGAAGCTGGCTTGTCCAAATGTGCTTTAGCATACCTCAAGCGGCTCTGTTTGTGCTGTGGGTGGAGAAAAGGCTTCCTCTGCATCACTCTCGCATACAGCAACCAACTCCTTGTGTAAAGTGCGCCGAATGGTTGAACGATGCCCAGTGACTCCATCTGCTGCAAGATGATGTTGTAGGTCTTTAACACTAGAAGTCCCAGGCTTTTCTAACCCTCTGTCAGCCAAGTGGAAGCTAACTTGGCTAGTCTGTTAGCATCAATTCATATGTAAATTGGGTCGTTACCTGAGAATTGTGGAGTGGAGTGGGGGTGTGTGAATGACTGCTGATTTCTAACTCTTTGTTTATGTGTGGGGAGGGGGAACTGCTAAAAGCTGTGAACTTCATTTTGTGTTCATCTTGATGCATTCTCAATCATCCAGGAAAATAAATCTCCAAAAGATTTATTGATAAATACAGTACAAAAAAAAACAAAATAAAAAAAATTTCTACAAAAACAACCATTGTACACATATTTACAGATAATAATAAAAAGTGAGTGAGTACATTTCAATCACTCACAATCCTGGCACTGCCATGGTATCTGTAGTCTGCATTTACCACATGTGTATCTGTAGCAGTGAACACATCACACAGTGCCATGATTGTTCTTGCATTTGTGTTTGACCTGACACGTGGCTCTTTTTGCAGTGCTAAGTGTGGAGGGTTGTGTCCGAAGCAACTGTTCTTTTCTTGCCTTCTTCCCAGCTATATAAGAGTTAGCCAACTCTTTTGCAAGCTCCACCAGGAAGTCCACCCGTCTTTCCTGGGTCCCGGTGCATGCTTGATACAGCACATGTGCATTCAGTGCTGCCATGTCAATCATGTTATAGAACACGGCAACTGGCCAGCGCCGTGTTCCTCTGCGGCCCGTGTACTCCCGCACCATCTGGTCCATCACATCCACGCCACACTTTGTGGTGTTGTAAAGGGTGACAGTGTTTGGCTTCCTTTTGGTGGTGTTATCAGTCTGAACCACGCTGTGCATGCTGCTAAGAATATAGACTGTCTTCTTCCATTTGGCCGCATACGCCGTCAGCGTGGCAGCAGAGGTTGAAAACACCTAAGAAATAAGAGAAATTGTTATTTCCATAGCACTTTTACACACAATGAAACACATAAACATAGAACTACAAAAGACCTGCAGCCTACCCGAGTGGTGAATTCATTGCGATCTGTGTATCTAGCGGATTGAGGAATTTCCCGGCGAATCTTGTTGACTGTGCCGAGGATGGTGGTTTTCCGGCTAAGAAGTTTTTGCGCAAAAGAAAGCGATGTGAAGAAATTGTCCGTGGTAACATTTCTGCCCTTGTCTAGGAATGGTTCCATCAGAACCAAAAGACAAGAAGTGGAATCCTTCACTGCCCACATTAACGCCGTGGATAAAAACATCAAGTTCACCAGGGAAGACACAAAGGACAACTGCTTGCCTTTCCTGGACTGCGCCGTGCACATTGAAGAGAATGGCATCCTCAACATTGAAGTTTACCGGAAGCCCACTGTAATGGAGACCAGGGGTTCCATTACCTTGTTTGCATTGCTAGTAATTGATTGATGGGTTGGGAATTTAAATTAGTATAATAAAGGAAAAACACATTAGTTCTTATGAATTTTTTTATTAGGTTATTTGACATACAATTAAATTGACAGCTTGTAACGGTGATGAGACACTGGGACTGGCCATCCTACCTGTGTCAAAGAAGAGCCAAAGTTAGAGCTGCTTACAGTTAATCATTTGTCAATAACCTAAATCTATGCGAAATGTGAACTTGTAAAGGTACTCACCTGTCTGGGTTGCTTCTTGCAGGATGTGGAGCAAAAGATTGGAAGTGGCTCAATCACCTGTTTAAGAGCTCTTGGAGCAAACCCGTGTGCCAGGTTAGGGAGTATGGTTAAAGTGGGTTTTAATTTATATAGTAATGGGTGTAGCTTATGTTATTGGTTTGTTTATAGTAAGTGTTGGAAATATGTATATGTTTGTGATGTGCTTTAATGTTATTGTATGTTTGTGTGTGTGGGGGGTTATGTTTTCATTTTGATTAGTTTAACCCCCACACTTGGGCTATTCCCGAATGCTCACCTGAAAAGGTAGAGTATAAAAGGAAGCCATTTTGTTTAGTTGAGGAGGGTGTGTTTTGTGCTGTCGTCATGCTCCTTCTTTAATAAAGTGGAGGTATTTTACTCCAGTCTCGCATCATATTATTGGACAGAACCTATGACCGCCGGCCAAACTGACACCCACACACACGGACCAGTACCTCCTCTTTGACTCCCATCACCCTCTGGAACATAAACTTGGAGTAATCAGGACCCTACACCACCGGGCAGAACATGTTCCCTCTAAGCCTGAAGGGAAAAAGAAGGAACATACACATGTAAAAGAAGCACTTAAAACATGCGGTTATCCTAATTGGGTGTTTATAAAGTCAGCCAAGATGCACAGAAAAGAAGCTCAGACACCAGCGAGGGAGGATAAGAAGGACAGACGCAACAACATTGTCATCCCCTATGTAGCCGGTGTATCAGAGAAACTCAGGAGAGTTTTCTCCAAACACAACATCCCAGTGTACTTCAGACCCAGCAACACACTCAGACAAAAACTCACCCTAAAGACAAAACTCCTAAACACAAACTGAACAATGTGGTGTATGCTGTACAGTGCAGCGAGGAATGCCCAGACCTCTACATTGGAGAGACCAAACAGCCACTTCACAAGCGCATGGCACAACATAGAAGAGCCACGTCCACGGGACAAGACTCAGCAGTTCATCTGCATCTTAAGGATAAAGGTCACTCTTTTGAGGATGCCAACGTTCACATTTTGGATAGAGAGGACAGATGGTTTGAAAGAGGAGTGAAAGAAGCCATTTACGTCCACTGTGAGCGACCATCTTTGAACAGAGGCGGGGCTTACGACACCAACTGTCTGCCATCTATAATCCAGTTTTGAGATCCCTCCCAGACGCCTTAACGCCCACTCACACCCTGGGCCATCTGACCTCAGGAAATCACATGATAGGGTGGGGCCAGGTTTCACAATGAGCTCGCCCGAAACTCTGGCTGATTAGGACCCACACCCACGTTCACACCTTGGCTCATGTGATTAGGTAGAGGATCATCAGGGGGTCCTTTGTCCCCCTTTGGGGGGGAAACTCCCACTAGGTTTAAATCTGGGACTCTCCACCACTGATCCTTAGAACTGAAGAAGCTTCCCGGATGAGAGGTGAAACGTCTTCAAGCAACTCAAGAAGTCCAGACGCTTTTCTTTCCAAGCTCCTTAGTCATACTCTGTGTTGGTTGCACAGCGGTATTGTTTTGCTAATGACATGCCACATTATGTTAAGGGACTTACTTCTGTGTCCATTAAACTCTGATTATCTTTTTAAACTGTAACATTAGTACATTTGAACAATATAATGACTTGTTTATTTCGGAATTTTCAGACTTCTTGACATGTTTTATTGCTCACTATGAAAGGATTCTTATAGTGGGGGACTTTAATATTCATCTATGTTGTGAGGATAAACCCCTGGTCAAAGATTTCTTAAATGTAATTGATTCCTTAAACTTCACACAATTTGTGTCTGGCCCAACACGCAAGGGCCACACCCTAGACCTTGTCTTGGGTTACGGACTGAATGTATCAATGACTGAAAATTGTGTTTTACCTATCTTAGACCACTCAGCAATTTTATTTGATATTTTAATCCCTAAATCTCCAGCTTATGAGAGGGGAAAATTGCCCCTCAGATCATCTCGTTATATTAGCCCCGAAGCATTACTTGGAGTTAAATTACATCTACCTGATGTGTTGGACCCTATTTTTACCAAGGAGTTATGTGTGGACACCTTGGCTGCGAACCTTAATAATACACTTCTTGAATTACTGGACTCTGTTGCTCCCGTAAAGAAGTTAAAATGTCAAAAAAGGAACCCTATGCTTTGGTTAAACGAGGAGCTCTTGAACTTGAGAAGATTTTGTAGGAAAGCACAGCGTCACTGGAGATCTTCCAGACTAGAAGTATTTCTCCAGGCTTGGAAGGACTCATTATCTTCTCTTCAATCAGCAATGTCGACAGCGAAAGCAAATTATTTCTCAAATCTCATCATGAGTCATAAACATAACTCAAAACTTTTATTCAATACAGTGTCGCAACTTACAGAGAGTAAGTCAACTCTCTGCTGTTCTAATTTGATAGCTCATGACTTTCTTACGTTTTTCAGAGACAGGGCTGAAACACTTAGGACTCAGATTACTCCCTCCTCAAGCTGTTCATTAGACTACTCGGCTGCTTTGCCTGCTGGTGCTGATAAATTGTTCTCTGATTTCAAGGTTATTTCTCTGTCTGGATTAACTAAGGTTGTAAAAGCAGCTCGATGTACAACCTGTTCTTTGGATCCTCTACCAGCCTGGGCTATAAAGGAACTGTGGTCAGCATTAGGACCCTACATTCTGTTTCTTTTAAATACTTCATTGACGACTGGAGTCTTCCCTGAATGTTTTAAATCAGCTGTGGTAGTGCCGATCTTGAAAAAGCCTGGACTGGATGTTGACATGGTTGCAAACTATAGACCCATCTCACATCTGTCTTTTTTATCTAAAGTTTTTGAAAAGTGGTTTTTAAGCAGCTCACTGAACATTTGTCAACAAGCAATCTGTTTGAACCATTTCAGTCTGCTTTTAGACCAAATCACTCCACAGAAACAGCTTTAGTAAAAGTGGTAAATGATCTGCTGGTAAATGCAGACAACGATCGCACTTCAGTTTTATTACTGCTGGATCTAAGTGCTGCGTTTGACACTGTGGATCACTGCATTTTATTGGATAGGCTTGAACATTTTATTGGAATTACAGGAAATGTTTTATCATGGCTGAGATCTTACCTGTCTGGGAGATCTCAGACTGTTAGTTTTAAAAATGATCTCTCCGAGACCTGTGCAGTGAGGCATGGGGTCCCTCAGGGCTCTGTATTTGGACCATTGCTGTTTTCTATGTACCTGCTGCCTCTTGGTGTTCTTTTACGTTCTTTTAATGTAACCTTTCATTGTTACGCTGATGACCTGCAGCTTTATGTTCCTTTAACCATTGGAAATCATGCTGAGGTCTCTAAATTAGAATCTTGTCTATCTGCAATTAAGGGCTGGTTATCGGATAATTTCTTGCTCCTAAATACTGATAAAACAGAGTTGATGTTCATTGGGCCACACAAATTTCAGCACTTGTCCCAAAACTTCATCTTGAGAATTGATGATAGTGTCATAAATTGCAGGGACAAGGTAAAAAACTTGGGCGTGTGGTTCGACATGGTGCTCTCTTTCGAGTCTCATGTAAAAGAGATAACAAAGACCGCTTTTTATCATTTGAGGAACATTGCCAGAATAAGACAAGTTTTGTCAAGCGACACTGCAGAGGTTCTTATCCATGCATTTGTGTCTTCACGTATTGATTATTGTAATGCTCTTCTTTCTGGGCTACCAAAGAAAAGTTTTAGAGGTCTACAGATGGTGCAAAATGCAGCTGCTCGCATTTTAACAAGGACTGGGAAATTTGAGCACATTAGCCCTGTACTGAACTCTCTGCATTGGCTACCTTGTCAGGTTCGAGCAGACTTTAAGGTCCTGCTGCTCACCTACAAGGCTTTAAACGGATTGGCACCTACATACCTCTCCGACCTTTTACATCTTTATGTTCCATCCCGTGCTCTCCGATCCCAGGACTCTGGCCTTCTAAAAGTTCCTAGAGCCAGAAAAAAGACAATTGGAGAGCGTGCTTTTTCTTTTCGTGCCCCGTTTCTGTGGAACAACCTCCCTCAAGATATTCGGCAGGCATGCTCTGTGGAGGTTTTTAAAACTAAGCTGAAGACACATTTGTTCACCCTATCTTACATGTCTTAATTCTATTGGTTTTAGTTTTTAAATTTTTACTGTTTTTAACTTGTATTGTGTCTTTTACCTGTACTGCTATGTATCACTTTTATTTTACTTATCTTTTTAGTTTTAAATAGTTGTACAGCACTTTGTTTGAAAGCGCTTTATAAATAAAGTTATTATTATTATTATTATTATTATAATCACGGTCTCTTAAAGAAACATCCTTACTTCAGTTTTCTTTTTCCTTTAATTTTCAGTGGTGAATTCATTGCAGTCTGTGGTGTAAAAAATGGCCTTTATTTATAATTTGACATGACCCATCCAGATTTATTTTGATTTTGTTAAAATCTCCCAGTTGTTTTAATCTTTGGGCTGAAGGAATACTCGGTGTATATATGCTCAATCAATAATACTTTATTTCCATATAATTCAACACTTAAGAGCATAAGGACCATCATGATGGGGAGACCTGCCTGCAGAGGGTCACAGCAAGTCTCAAAATGGTGACGGGTTACTCAGCCTTTTATAGCCTCTAGTGGCCCCCACCTAGTCGTAAAAGCCTAAACATTCACATTCTTTCTCTCGCCTAAGTTATGACCTCGGCTCCCTGTCTTTCTGCCCTCTGTAAAGGTGGGGGCATGGAATGTAGTCTGTTTTCTCCCATTAACAGTACAAGGTCCTCTACACAGAACATTCTCTTCATGATTTAGCAGTATGAAATGTCAAGGAACTATGTAACACGTTCAACAGTGTCGAATAATACAGGTCAAACCAAAAGATCTAATGATTTTCACACTCTTTTAAGTCAGAAGTATAATGCAAACTAAACCTACATACTGATCACACACTCTATATTAAGTGGTATAATATGATCTACAGCAGTATCATAATTCAACTACTTTGATTACATATATAAGGTAACATATGATAACAGAATAATCTCACAATTTCGATTTTGATTTTGTCAAAATACATTTATATTTAAAAATTGTTTCAGAAATGCCAGAATCTCAGCTTAAAGCTCACAAAAGTATTGCAACAACTACCGATCACCTATAACAGCAAATGAGAGCAGGTAAATGGATTGCACACAAAGACATACTGTAAACACAAACGCAGATTGGCGTGTCTGTGTATGAGCCATTGGGTGCTGAAAGCCGACATCTCACATACTCTGAAGCTGCAAAATTCACTCCACCAGCAGCAAAAGAAGATCAAAACAACACTTCATGTATGAAAAAACATTGTTATGAATTCCCTCTAACTTTGGCTGGTTTGCTCCCACCATGATAAAATCACACTTCCTGCACAGCTATCTCTCTCTTTCTCTCTCTCTCTGTGTAGTCAGAGACCAGTTTACCATAAAAAATCTCAGTTTTTGTGTTATTCACGTGCTTTGTACACACCTACTGTCGTGTACAATGGTGTCACCCACTGTTTGTTTTAGTTTTCTCCAAAAATGGCCACCAACAAGAAATGCTGCTGTGGTCTTTACACCTCTGATGAAATCTCACAAGTATTATAATATTGTAGCAAGCTCAGACAGGGAGGAGACAGAGGTGTCATTTGGTCTTGCTTTCCTGAGTTGCCAGGGAGCACAGCCATTTATTTTCCAACAGAAACACACCGCTGTTAACTTAGCAGTAGCTTAACAAACAACAACAACAAAGGCGCTCTCTCACCCAGAAAACACACAGTCGCAGAGAGAGAGCGTCGCACTGTAGCCATGGCAACATAATGCTGCCGCTTGGAACAACAGAACATAACTGTCAAACAAAACCCACACAGTCCTGACCCTCTACATGGCCCCCACCTAAGGGGTCAGTTGTCCCCAACAACCCCATTACCCAACACAAAGTCCTGCAAATGTCCAGGTGTCTTCTTTCGGCGCACAGGCCGATCTTGACCGGCAGGGGAAGTGTCACCTGTATCAGAACATAGGTTGCCACCAGCATCCCCTGCCCCAGCGACTGCTAGGGCGAGTGGTCGGTGCGGTGAGAGTCTGTCCTGATATAACACCACCATGCGCCCCGGGCCCAGCATGCAGATCCGGAACACCACTTCTGTTAGCCACTCCATGACCTCCGCCAGCCCCTGCCAGTGACTGCACAGCTTGGGGGAGACTCCCTCTCTTACGAACTGGCAGTACACCCAAACTTTGTCGCCAGGCACGAAAGTAGGCTCTTTTCTGTCGTACTCCGGCGCTGGCCTGGGACTGGTGGGTGTAGTCATGAACCACCTGCAGCCGCTCCCTCAGGCTCCTGTAGTAGTCAGTCTCTGGCCCACCATTAATCTCCGGCTTGGGGCAAATCCAAATCCACGGGCATCTGGAGATCCCACCCAAACATCAAGGCGGCAGGCGTGCACTGTCTGAACTCCTGGACAGTAGTCCAGTATGACTAGAGGACCAGGGACAGATGTCGGTTCCAATCTGGCTGGTGGCAGCTGGTGAGAATAGCGAGCTGGGTGGCCAATGTGCAGTTGAAGCGCTCAACCAAGCCGTCGCTTTGCGGATGGAGTGGTGTGGTTCTCGTCTTCTCCACCCCCAGCCACCGAAAGATCTCCCCGAAGACCTTGGATTCGAAGTTACGCCCCTGATCACAGTGGCGCTCAGCCGGGACACCAAAGCGGGTGAAAATCTCCTCCACCAGTTTCTCAGCCGTCCTGGTTGCACTGTGGTCGGGCACTGCATAGGCCTCCTGCCACTTTGTGAAATAGTCCATTGCCACCAACACATACCGGTTCGCTGACTCAGTGACGGGGAAAGGCCCTTAGGATGTCCACTCCCACTCGCTCCATCGGGGCCCCCACCAAGTAATGCTGTAGGGGGGAAGTGTATCGTTGAGTTGGGCCCTTCTGTGCCATGCAGCTGTCACAGCAGTGTACATGAAGTTCTAAATCCTGTCGACAACCAGCCCAGTAGAACCATGGCTGGCCCCCACCGAGCCGTGGACAAGCTCGAGCACCTGCAACCGCAGCGACCGAGGCACCAACAGCTGCAGGAGACCTTTGCCCTGATCATCGAGTCAGCGTCCTGTTCCTGCTTCAGCTGTTGCGTGGTCAACGGGAGCCATCCCCCTCTGCTGGCTGTGGCCTGAGCAGTAGTCACACCCAGTGCCACCTGGGCCCGCTCCTCCTACCACCGACAGTAGCGGCACTCAACAGCCATGCAGGGACGTCTGGAGAGGGCATCATGCTGCCATCCTGCTGACCTGCCCAATGCTGGGTCTCGACGTCGTAGCCCTGAAGAACCTCCAGCCAGTGGGCCACCTGACCTTGTGGGTGTTTGAAGTTCAGGAGCCAAGTGAGAGACGCATGGTCAGTGCGCAGGAGGAAACGGCAGCCGTGTAGGTACGGCCGAAAGTGCTGCACCACCAATACTACGGCAAGCAGCTCCCACCGAGTCACCAGTAGTTCCTCTCAGCCCGCCCCAGTGCACCGCTGAAGTATGCCGGCATCATCCTGCTGAGAAAGAACTGCCCCGACTCCTACATTGCTAGCGTCAGTGTACACAATGAAAGGTCGCCGAGCATAGGGTGATGTGAGAACTAGAGCTCTGGTGAGGGCTTCCTTCAGCTGTGCGAAAGCTGCAGTGCAGGCATCAACCCAGCCAAAAGGCTGACCCTTATCAGTCAGGCGGTGGAGAGGGCTGGCTACTGTCACGAACCCCTTGATGAACCGGCGGCAGTAGGAGGATAGACCCAGGAAGCTCCGCAGTTCTTTGATGTTCGAGGGAGTCGGCCAATCCCTGACAGCAGCCACCTTTGCTGGGTCAGTGGCGATGCCTTGAGCACTGACCACATGGCCCAGGAACGTGGTCTCTCTCGCCAGCAGCTGGCACTTCGCCTGGTTGAGCCGCAGCCCAGCTTCTCGGATGGCACCAAAGACCTTGCTTAGGTGGGACAGTGCACTGTCGAAGTTGCCAATGTGCACCAACAGGTCATCCAGGTACACAATGCATCGGCAGCGAGGACTGTTCACGAGCACTCTCTCCATCAGTCTCTCGAACGTCGCTGCCGCATTGCAGAGTCCAAATGGCATGACCCTGAACTGCCACAGACCCTGTCCAATGGTGAATCCACTGCATAGGTTGAGGGAGCTGAGACCGCTGGCACTGGTCAACGGCGAGGCCTATGCTACTGCGCTGCCACAGGTCATCAACAGCTTGGGTTGTCTCGGTTGAGGGGGGTTTATTAGGCCTAGAGGGTGGGGCTGAGACGAGTAGAGATGTTCTTTGACTTCTCTTTCAAACCACCTGTCTTCTCTGTTCAAAATCAGAACACTGGCAAAATCACTTTGTCCTGTTAAGGTGGCTTTTCTTCTTCTTTTGAGATACATTCACAGACATCTTAATGCCCATTCACATCTTGTGTCACTTTATCTAAATAAGTCACATTATAGGGTGGGGCAAGGTCTCTGCTTCGCCTGAAGCCTCTGCTGATAAAGACCCACAAAGGTTTTCACACCTTCACTCATGTGATGAGGCACATGGTCAACAGTGGGTCCATTGCCCTCTTAAGGTCTTAAACCACTCTGATTCCATAACTTTCCAATCAAATCTAAATCACTATGATTTAATTGCTTTAACGAGTTGCTATGATTTAACACTAGGTTTACTATCCTGCGCAAATTTGCGTAACTTCCCTAAACCCAACACCCCCTAGAATTACTGGGTTTTTTTATTTTCTGGTGCAAGTCCCGAGGTGTTAAGCACCCCTGCTGAGATTTTCACAGGTCGTCAGCTCGTTTCTCCTCCAGCTTTTGTTGTGCAAACCACCCATTATCCTTGAGGCCTGGCACATTTGCATTTGCTCACTCAGAGTTGCTCAGATCCAAGGCAGGCCAAACCTCTGTGTTACAACTTTCAGAAATGCCTGGTAGAAATGCTTCATCTTACTCATGAGATTTTGACCACATTTCTTGCGGTAGTCACAGCTATACTGAATGCACGACCGTTGTTGCCAACTGCAAGAAATGCTTGGTAGGGAACAGCTGTTCCCTACCAAGGTTCGTTGTCCATTCACACAGTATATCGCAACCAAGCCACACAAATTTGGGATCAAGTTCTGGATGGCCATGGATTTGGACACCAAATATGTCTGCAGTGCATCTCCTTACTTGGGAAAGGACCCCAGTCGTCAGAAGGGAGAGAGGCTGGCAGAGAACGTGGTCATGAAACTGATGGGGCCGTTTTTGGATGATGGGAGAAATGTCACAACGGACAATTTCTTTACTTCACTGTCACTGTTGCACAGACTGCTGCAGTGCAAAACAACGTTACTGGGCACGGTGAATAAAGTCCGGCGTGAACTTCCTCAACTTGCAAAAGATACTGCAAAGCGAGAGGTATTCTCCACTTCAGTGCTTAGAAGTGGCAGTGTCTCCTTGACAATTTATGCACCTAAAAAAACAAAACAAGACTGTGTGTGTTCTAAGTTCCATGCACCAAGACGTGACGATCGGTGACGGCAGAAAGAGGAAACCCAACACGATAACAGACTATAACCACATGAAGGTATGTGAATGTGTGTACAATTTTACACCAGTGCTACAATGTTTTCTGATGTGTGCTATACAGGCCTATAGAAAAAAAAAAACATATACTCATGACTCTCTCTGCTTTTACAGTGTGGTGTAGACGTGTTGGACCAAATGACATGGATGTATTCCGTAAGATCAGCAACACGCAGGTGGCCAGTAGCGGTTTTCTACAATATGCTGGACCTGGCGGCAGTGAATGCCTACATTTTGTACAAGGCATGTACAGGGTGGACAGGCAAAAGAAGATTGTTTCTGAGTCTTCTAGCTCAGCAACTTCGTTGCCGATTCATGCAGCACAAGGAAATATTACAATGCAGACAATGCAGTGCCAGGTGCAAGAGAGCTGCAACAGGAATCGCAGCAGGTTTACCTGTGCAACATGTCAGAAATTCACCTGTGCCAAATGCAGGGATGATGGACACTGGGTCTGCAAACGCTGTAAAGTTTGAAACACTTTGAAATAAAACAGATTTGTGTACCCATATATTGTGAATGTGTTTCTTTTGTATGTAGGTTGTAACACAGAGGTTTGGCCTGCCTTGGATCTGAGTAAACAAATGCCAATGTTGCACACATGCACACACACAAACACAGCAAATCTGCATTTATTTTTCCCACAAGTGGAAAATCTGCATTGTCATTGCAAAAAAGTGGACAGAGCACGGTATAGAAAGTGCACTATACAAACAATCTGGAAACATATATATGGACACGAGTATTCAAAAATATTGGTGTATGTATACACACACATCTATCTATCTATCTATCTATCTGTCTATCTATCTGTCTGTCTGTCTGTCTGTCTGTATGTGTATATGTGTGTGTGTGTATATATATATATATAAATATATATATATGATATAGATGTGTCTGTGTGTATAACTAGACTTTATGCATATTATAAAAGGTGTGCTATATAAATATATAAATACATGTACAACTCTGTGTATATATGTTTATGGCCAGGCATCCAATGTAGTGACAAGGATTTACAAGAACTAATATTGCATATGAGAAATATTGCACATAGAAACTACCATGGGGTATAGTACGCTGCAGGTAAGGAAGGAAAGTAGCCTTGCAGGGAAGGAAAGACCTGAATCTCTCTTGGTTAGGGGTTGGGGGAGGGTGTGTTTGCACAACAAAAGCAGGAGAACAATGGAGCTAAAGACCTGTGAAAATCTCAGCGGGGTGCCAAGAGGTGTTAAGGTCGGGGGGAATTTACGTAAATTTGCGCAGGCTAGTAAATCTAGTAGTAGGGACTTGCACCAGGGAAAAAGGCTCAGTAATTCTAGTGTTAACAGCTGATGACTCTCTGCTTAAAATTCAACAGTTTTTTGCTCCAAACACATACATCCTGATGTCTTCGGACAACTGATCCGGCAGTAGCATAGGCACACATAAAATTTCTTCGGAAAGTTTCGCTTTCTAGTCATAATGTGATCAATTAATAATTAATGTCAAATTATCACTGACTGGATCTTTATCCTGTCCTTGAACTAATTCTTCGTGGTTCCTCCATAGAGTGGACCAGGAGAGCTCAGAGGTTCCCAGTGGTCACTCTGCTAAGCAGCATCAAACACACCTGCTGGACTCCATATTTATGGTCTGTACATATACAAAAACTACTTTTAGATCTATTCTGTTCACAGTCATCTCCATACTGCTCTTTGTAGACCAGAGGATTGTCAGTGTGTCCAACATGGATCTGATGTTTGGCTCCATAATTTCAGTCTGATTGGGTGATTCATAGAGCATTCTGTTCCAGCTGCTGGAGAACAACATCATCACTTTTGTGCAGAACGAGCTGAAGAAGATCCAGAAGGTTCTGAGTCCAGATTACCCAGAATGCTTACAGAGTCAGAGGGAGGATAACGAGGAGAGCAGCAGCAGCAGAAAGGCATTTGTGAAGATCACAGTGGACTTCTTGAGGAGAATGAAGCACAAGGAGCTGGCTGACTGTCTGCAAGGCAGTAAGAAAATATCTCCAAAGATTTAAGCTGCTGGATAAATAAACCTTTTCTGATGTCTTAAGACCAACGTGTTCTAAAGACCCATTATTTTTGGATTTAAGTGTTTATTTCCATTTACAAATGATATTCTACATATTTTTTCTCATTCAGGACTTTTTGCAGTTTGCCAACATAAACTTAAATCTGCACTGAAGAAGAAGTTCCAGTGTGTGTTTGAGGGCATCGCCAAAGCAGGAAACCCATCCCTTCTGAATCAGATCTACACAGAGCTCTACATCACAGAGGGAGGGACTGCAGAGGTCAATGATGAACATGAGGTCAGACAGATAGAAACAGCATCCAGTAAACCAGACAGACCAGAAACAACAATCAGACAAGAAGACATCTTTAAAGCCTCACCTGGAAGAGATGAACCAATCAGAACAGTGCTGACAAAGGGAGTGGCTGGCATTGGGAAAACAGTCTTAACACAGAAATACACCCTGGACTGGGCTGAAAACAAAGCCAACCAGGACATCCAGTTCATATTTCCATTCACTTTCAGAGAGCTGAATGTGCTGAAAGAGGAAAAGTTCAGCTTGGTGGAACTTGTTCATCACTTCTTTACTGAAACCAAAGAAGCAGGAATCTGCAGCTTTGAAGACTTCCAGGTTGTGTTCATCTTTGATGGTCTGGATGAGTGTCGACTTCCTCTGGACTTCCACAAAACTACAATCCTAACTGACCCTAGAAAGTCCACCTCAGTGGATGTACTGCTGATAAACCTCATCCGGGGGAAACTGCTTCCCTCTGCTCGCCTCTGGATAACCACACGACCTGCAGCAGCCAATCAGATCCCTACTGACTGCATTGGCATGGTGACAGAGGTCAGAGGGTTCACTGACCCACAGAAGGAGGAGTACTTCAGGAAGAGATTTTCTGTGAAGGGTCTTCCGTATCTAAGTCATAGTAATCAAAGGAACTTGGAAAGAAAAAAAAAATTTTCTGTAAGGTTCTTGAAGAGGTTCAAAGATGAGCAGCAGGCCAGCAGTATCATCTCCCACATCAAGACATCACGAAGCCTCTACATCATGTGCCACATCCCAGTCTTCTGCTGGATCACTGCTACAGTTCTGGAGGATGTGCTGGAAAACAGAGAGGGAGGACAGCTGCCCAAGACCCTGACTGATATGTACATCCACTTCCTGGTGATTCAGGCCAAAGTGAAGAAGGTCAAGTATGATGGAGGAGCTGAGACAGATCCACACTGGAGTCCAGAGAGCAGGAAGATGATTGAGTCTCTGGGAAAACTGGCTTTTGATCAGCTGCAGAAAGGAAACCTGATCTTCTATGAATCAGACCTGACAGAGTGTGGCATCGATATCAGAGCAGCCTCAGTGTACTCAGGAGTGTTCACACAGATCTTTAAAGAAGAGAGAGGACTGTACCAAGACAAGGTGTTCTGCTTCATCCATCTGAGTGTTCAGGAGTTTCTGGCTGCTCTTCATGTCCATCTGACCTTCATCAACTCTGGAATCAATCTGCTGGAAGAACAAACAACCTCCCAGACGTCTGAAACAAGAAAATCTGCAGAGAAACACTTCTACCAGAGTGCTGTGGACAAGGCCTTACAGAGTCCAAATGGACACCTGGACTTGTTCCTCCGTTTCCTTCTCGGTCTTTCACTGCAGACCAATCAGACTCTCCTACGAGGCCTGCTGACACAGACAGGTAGTAGCTCACAGATCAATCAGGAAACAGTCCACTACATCAAGAAGAAGCTCAGTGAAAATCTATCTCGAGAGAAAAACATCAATCTGTTCCACTGTCTGAATGAACTGAATGATCGTTCTCTGGTGGAAGAGATCCAACAGTCCCTGAGATCAGGAAGCCTCTCCACAGATAAACTGTCTCCTGCTCAGTGGTCAGCTCTGGTCTTCATCTTACTGTCATCAGAAGAAGATCTGGATGTGTTTGACCTGAAGAAATACTCTGCTTCAGAGGAGGCTCTTCTGAGGCTGCTACCAGTGGTCAAAGCCTCCAACAAAGCTCTGTGAGTAAATATACGATCAGTATTTTATCTATAATTTAAACAATGTAATGGAATAACTTGTATAAGGCGAACTTGTGGGACGACACCTGGATGGAGACGAGACATGATGTTCTTCTAAACTGTGTCAAAAGTTAACTGAACAGTTGTGGTTTTGGACTGACGTATGTTTTACTGGATCTGCCTGACAACAGGAGAGGGGCTGTACTATTTCACCCCTATAAAGCCTTTGTTCTGATTTTTGTAAGTTAGTTCAACACTGAATCTGCACAGTGTTGGACTCCACATGTGTATTCATTAAAATGTCATCTAATTGCACCCGGCAGGATCAGTGGTCATTATTTTGGTCTTCCTCCTCAATTTCTGAACCCTTAACATTTGAAATATTTAAGTAGATGATCATCAGCATTAAATACAATACGTCATTTTTTTAAATGTTTGATAGCAGCAGTAAATGTCAGTGTCGTAAACATTTCTAGGTTTCAGCTTTTATCAAAGTCATATCCAGAATCATTCTGTGTTTCACCCATAGTACTTATACCAGGGGTAGGCAACCTTTCTGATGGCGAGTGCCATTTAAAATTTACTCAGAGGTCAGTGTGCCATATGATTGCATTAGCAATAAATTTAATAACGCTCTATATTAACAGTTACACACTATATCGAACCACTTTATAGAATTATATTTGTTCGCAGATGTTGGCAGCTATCAGCAAATATGTCTGTGAAGGTTCTCAGTCATCCAGGTCATTGTAGTCTAAGGAACTTGGAAAGAAAAGCGTCTGGACTTCTTTAAGTTGCTTGAAGACGTTTCACCTCTCATCCGAGAAGCTTCTTCAGTTCTACGGGTCAAATGGTGGAGAGTCCCAGATTTAAACCCAGTGGAAGTTTTCCCCCAAAGAGGGACAAAGGACCCCGTGATGATCCTCTACCTAATCACATGAGCCAAGATGTGAAAGCGGGTGTGGGTGCCAATCAGCCAGGGTTTCGGGTGAGCTCGTTGTTAAACCTGGCCCCACCCTATCATGTGATTTCCTGATTTCCCTGAGGTCAGATGGCCATCTGACCTCAGGAAAGAAAGTTATAGCTTGCCTTCAAGACCTTGAAAGGGACAAAATCATCGACCGCCTTACATATCACCGCCTTTACCCAGGAGATGCCATACCCTGCATCTACGGACTTCCCAAGATCCACAAGGAAGGTATCCCTCTCAGACCCATTGTCAGTAGCATAAATTCAGCCACCTACAACATCTCGAAACACCTTGCTACCATCCATGCACCTCTGGTGGGGAACACCCCATACCACATCAAGAACTCCACCGACTTCACTGACAAGGTCCAGAAACTTACCCTGGACCCTTGCTGGCATTAACTCAGCCAGTTAATGCGAGACAAATCTAGCTGCTCATTAAAGATTTCTGGTTTGACCAGAAAATAAAACATTGGTCCATACACCTGAAAGTCCCAAAAACGCATTGGGAATTCTGTCTCGAGTCTACGGATGTATCCGTGTATCTCTGTGGTGCTGATGCTGTGCTGAGCAGATAGCTCCTGAAGCATTAGAAGTGTTGGAATGTGAAAAGCCGATCAGCTGATCATTGATCAGTTTCATCATTGAAGTAGCAACAAGAGGGGGAGAGAATGAGAGAAGAAGAGGCAGCTGTGCAGCGTAACGACAGATTAACTCCAGCTTTGTGTCTTTTTCCATTGTAGCTGAAGTACGGGACAAACTGTGTTCCTTTTAAGCTCAATACGAAACGCATAATATTTTCTCTGAATACGAGATGATTCCGTCTTTTTACGGGACGGTTGGCAACTCTACTAACTAACCTTGTGAATTAAATTGTCATGGTCCTGGGTCATGCGACCCAGTGTTTTGAGTTTTAGTCTATTTTGCCGTTTATTGTTTGTTTAGGTTCATTACGTTATTCCAGCTCATATGTAGTTATTTTACCCTTGTATGAAGCCTCCCTTGCCCTTCATGTGTTTATGTCTGTGTGTCTTATGTTGCCAAGTTTGTGCTGTCGTTTCTGTCATCTTCCCCTGTACTCAGTCTCCCTGGTTTGTGCGTCTGTCATGCGTTATTTCTGCGTGTTTCCTGTTTTACTTTGGAAGTCTGTATTCTATGTCAGTGTATTCAGTTTCACTTCTCCTGTCCTGTCGTTAGGTTCATGTGTGTCAGTTGTGTTCCCATGTGTGGCCACTTCCCCTGATTATCCCTCATGTGTATTTAGTCTCTGTGTTTCATGCAGTCTGTGTCGCGTCATCTGTGTTATCTCCCCTACCCCTGGCCACAGTTTCCCAGCCATAGTCAGTCATTGTTTGTTTATTGTTTTGTCATAGTTTAACTTCTCAGTAAGAGTCCTAGTCTTTGTTCAGGTTTCCCTCAGTTACTTTGTTGCCTTTTTTCTGTGAGTTTTCAGCCCTCAATAAAAGGCTCGCTTTTTGTTAAGTCCAGTTTCGTCTCCTCGCCTCTGTCTGCTCTTGGGTCCTCTACTTACTCCACACGGTCTGCCCCGGCAGCCCGTGACATAAATAAAGTTCGCTACAACAATGCTGATGAAAACGTCATGCTAGCTCGTTGTAACCGACTTTAAAAAGTCAACACAACGAAAATAAACTCCGCCTAAATTGGTTTATATCTGACCCAGATAGACTGCAGGTCATAACTTCTTACCTGAAGTTCAGTTCACCTGACACTCGGACCGGTGCTGCCTCAGGTCTCTGCTCCTCCTGCCTCCCCTTTCCCTCATTCACCTGCTGGCCTCCACCACTTGCTAATGTTACTGAATCAGTGGAAGCTACGCCATAGCCACCACCAAACAACTGAGTTAGTTTTACACACCGGTCAGCATCTGGCCAATCCACCACCTTTCATTGATTATACCGCTACAAAAAAAAAAAAAATCATCGGCTTACCGAGCGTGCCATCAGTTAACCCTTCGCGTGCCAGCTGTGGCACGCGTGCCAAGGGTTGCCGACCCCTGACTTATACTATACATACACCATAGTGATAATAATTAAAATCCTGATTTTATCTCTGGTCTTATTGCTCTGCATCAGTGAATTGCTCAGTTGAACATCAGTTCACCTCAATATGTTACAATCAGCCTCAACAGTACAATTCCCCAGGATGTGCTACAGCTGCTGGCAGATTCAATCATATTCTTCGTGTCTCTGCTGGTTTCCTGTTGCCAGATCTAATTGATCGCTTTTGTTGTCAGTCTCTCCTATTTCATGCACGTTGTGTTCAACTGTACACAGTATGCAACAACCAGTAAGGTCCCAGAGGACAATGACATTTACATTGTGGAGAATGAAACTTGTGACTTTTTCTCACTGCTTTATGGAGGAGTCTGATGTATTTGTTATATGTGCTGCTGCAGAAATCATTTCCATGAAAACTTTCCTGGTCTCCCAGAATCTCTATATCATATCTTGGCTTTATCGAGATCAAAGGTTTTTTGCAGTCGTGGAGTCTAACTAGCCCTCACTCACCAGGATCTGGGCCAGCCTTTCCTCTCATTGCTGAATGCTTACAGACTTGCTTCTTACCTGGTCACAGAATGAGGAGTCTTCATCCCCCAACCTTCCACTATCCACATTTAAAAAGAAGCATATCTGTCATCCTACCTCACCTCAGCAGTGCAGTCAGTCAGCCCCTTTACTCATCAATCCAGCTATGCTCACCTGTCTCATCACTGTTGAAGCAATCCAGCTCTATGCTTTTGGTACTGTTCAGACCCACTGGGGGTAAGGAAGACCAGGGGTGGGCAGTTATTATCATCTTAATTAGAATCAACATTCAGAACCTCTAATTATTGTACTCTTACCAATTTAATTTCTTTCTTTCTTATTATTATTACTCTTTTTAAGGTAGAGGCTTTATAAAGATGCACCTGCTTGATGAATCCAGCACATTATAGCAGGGTGCAAGATGCTAGCAGGCAGCTAGCAAATAAGTATTATGTTGTTAAATATGTTTTTATCGCCAATAGCATGGCTGTTACGGGGTGGTGAGTAAGAGAACCCAGACGCGGACCGCTCGTTAAAGTTGAACAGTGTCTTTATTTACAGTGAAGCCAATCCACAGTTATCCACAGTGCTAAGTCCCTTCAGTGCTCCCCTCGTGTGTCCACACAACTCTCGTGAATAGTGACGTCTCTCCTCTCGTATCTCCGTCTCGCTCGTTTCCTGGAAAAAGGCAAACAGACGCGATTAGCCCCCCTCCGCTATCAAACGCTTGTCTTACACTCGCTGAGTTCGAGTCACTACCAGGCTTGGTGGAATACTTCAGCGCTGTCTGTCACTCAGCCACACCATTAAATAGCTCTGCCAACAATGGTGGATGATAGGCAGCAGCTGGCGAGGAATCAGTTGCAGGTGGGACAGCTCAGAGTGGCAGCACTTCTGGGTCGGAGATCTCCCGTTGCTACGCAACCGCGTAACAACTGCAGCGGAGACGGAGACAAAAACAGAGCGAGATAACAAACACACACATACACAC